>NC_090933.1:789604284-789727044 GCF_040938575.1 Ambystoma mexicanum
AATACACAGTGGTGCATAAAAAAGAACATAGCGAACAGCAGCCAGGCAGGGCATCTATGAGAAATACATATAGGGCTTTCCATTCCATTCCATATAAAAGTCCTACACAAGATATATTACCAAGTTCAAATTAGACGGGCATTGGGAAAAATAAAACATTACATAGACTCAAATAACAAGGATGATTGCTACCACCACAACCCACAAATACACAATCTCTGTATTTCTGATAACACCACCCATCTATTTTAATTCAACTGATAACCTTAAAGTCAGAGGTTCTCATAATCCCTGGCCCAGTCCTCTGATGTAGTCATGCCATCACTTTATTTCTCAGTGTTTCTTTTGTGTTCTTCCCTGCTGGCTTCTCTACATTGGCGATTATAATGTTTCTTTTGTCCATGACAAACTCTCTCAGGGTCTTATCCTCGATCAGAGGCATACACGTTTTTACTGCACCACAAGTTACTAATACTACAAGATTTTCTTAGGGGGCCAGCAGGTCGGCCAGAACGTAGTGATGCTTGAGTAGAATGTATTGCAATAATATGTGGGATAAATACCAAAACTTAAAGGAACAGAACTTTCCTCCTGTATATTTGTGGATTTTCCCTCCAATAGACAAGCAATATTCATTGCAAGATCTGTCTGACAACAATTATCCATCTTGCCTGAACAAGCCTTAGCTCAGCTGCTTTCCACTAGTTGTGTATCAGCCACACATTCAACCAATTCAGCCTGGTGGTCAATAAAGCCTTTGCTAACAATCGGCAGGCCTTAGCACCCCCCTGGTCAGTTCGACAATGCTGATCTACCATCTCAGGTTTCTGACCCTTTTACAGCAATTATCGATCATATTCGGATGGAACTGAACTGCATATTTATCCATGTATTCCACCCATACACAGAAATCTGCAAAGTTTCAGCACTGGTGTAGCTCCCTTAGAATGTTTTCCTTGACATGATGCCATTTCCCAGGACTAACATCTGGGAACAACCGTTTGCTCATCAACCATGCCAAGATAACCCGACAGAGACTGTAACGGAACCTTCATTCTTCAGCCCTATTTTTGGTAGTTGTTTTAACGAAGATATAGGGGACATTGGATTCCTGATATTTCTGAATTGACTTCCATTTACTACATCCCCAGTCAAACTAATATGCACTTTCTGATTATCCAAAACCTTCATTCATGGTTCACATTTAACAGTGAAGTATCCATCGGCAGTTACCAAGTTCCTCCTCATTTTCCGAACAGCTGTCTCTCAGGTCCTGGAGTCGCCGTCTCCTTAGCACACCCGTGGCCATAACCTCAGACAAATGGCTCCCACTGGGCATTGGAGCAGCAGATGATTATCATGCTCCAGAGGGATGCATTTTTCTTGCAAAAAACTTTTTTTACCTCCAAAGAAAAGCCTGGGGGAGAAGGAAATCATTTAGTTGATTGCCCAGATGTCAATTTAGAGGCATGACGTCTAGTGACAGGCATTCTGGAAGCTTGGAGTCAAAACCTAACTCAGGGATGGTGACCCCACATGAAAGAAACTCACACAACCAGCTTAATGGTCAAGGAGCAATCACGGTAAATCCAACATAGCCCAGCATCCCGAGGCAATCTCAAGGGGAGATGAAACAGGGGTGGAAAAGGAAAACAAATCCAAAATGTACAGCAACACGTCCTAATGTCCAACTTGCTCTAATAGAAGCTTATCACAACAACATTCAGCAACACCAAGTGTCATCAGGCCATCTCCAAAAGAGGTGCAGCGGGGGTCAGAGCGGGAGCATAAGGCAAACTCAAGACTGACAGCTGGCTGTCCTGGTGACCAGCTTGTTGTGTGAGAGCCTCACAAAGCAAGCGGGAAGAATGCTCACTTGCTTGCCCCAGTGGCAAGTAACAATAATAAAAAATAAAAGAAGCACAGCACAGAGTTAAATCAAAACCATACCAAAAATGTCATGCCAAAAAATATACCAACGGCTTAACGCCAGTATCAGGTCCTATAGTGTCCTTCACTGATGCACCAATTAGATAACAATAGGGCAACACCTGACACAGCTTCACCACGCGGCATACAAGAACGCGTCCTACTATGCAGGAACAATCACTAAAGGAATGGACCTACCAGCGTGCAGTGGTGTGTCAAGCTGCACCAACCGAAGTCAGCCACTTCAGATAGCACATCCACAAGGACTGTAGCCTGCAATTAGCAACTCTTCAAAGTAGAACAAAAGTGTTACCTTATGTTAAGAATTACTCTTGCATCTAGAGGGCTTGTAGATTCATATGGCTTAGGCTTATGAGTCAACTACCCTATCGGGGGGAACAAACATTTAACAAAAGAGAAATGTACATCTTAGCTGTTCCCTCCTCACACCCAGCATCCACCACCCATCAGCTGCTCATCACCAGACCCTATCAATTTTATCTCTTTTTTCCATTCTTCTCTACAGGCCATTTGTCTTAAATCTGCCAATGATGGGGTGGCATGGATGGCCTAGTGACAGAAGGCTGTGCCTGTGAGAATGAGCCTATATTTTGCATGTGATGGAAACTCATGGACATGTGGCATGCGAGGCCGTAACTTAACATGATGATTATACATGAGACAAAAGGCTTTACCTTGCAAAAAAATTGCAATATTTGATTTGATTTTGAATTATTTGTATAGCGCATCTGTAAACGAAATCATATCTGGGCACAGATTGTATCTAAATACACTCAAGCGAACCAATGTCAGAAAAGCATATTTATACTAAATTCCAGAGATTAGTCTTAAGGGGGCTCCTATGATAGCATCATGGTATTCCAGTTACTTAAAGAAATAGGTCTTAAGGGTATTTGCGAAAGACGCTTAGATTTTAAATTTACAATGGAAGTTTATTCCATAACATTGGGCCATATACTGCAAACCTACAATCACCCCTAAATACACAATTTGAAGGGGGAATTTGCAGCATCAATTTATCACAGGACCACAGCTGTCGAGTTGGTTGATACTGATGTATTTTGTCTGAAAGATAACTGGAAGCCAGCAAATTCACACATTTAAAAACCAGACAGAGCACCTTAAAATCAATGTGGTCCTTCACCATGAGCCAATCGAGAGATCGGCACAGGCATGAAATTGGAGAGGGCCTTTTCATTGGGAAAATCAGTCAAATGGCAGCATTCTGAGCTCTCTGCAGTCTCTGAATTTGTGTGGAGGGAATACATGCCAGCAACCCATTACATTAGTCCAGGCGCAAATTCACCAGGGCTCCAACCACCACTGCACAATCATTTGCCGGGATGAGCGGGAGGGCCAGTCTCAGGAGGCACAAGGTGCTTAACACTAACTGCACCTTAGCGCTTACCTGAGCTTTACTCCTCAGATCCTCCTGCCACATACATACCACTTTTCTTATTTTGGGTGCAAATGATAAGTGTGACTCCAAAAAGCATGGCGACCCTGGGCGCCTGATACCTTCCAAAAAGTGTTTTAGGCTGAACAGTGCTACTTCTGTTTTTGCAGCTTTCAGGAGAAGCCAATAGGAGGACATCGATCATTTAACTTCTTCCAGCGATTGTTCGACCATCTGAAATGTCTCTTCCACCTTCCCTATTTTCATGAACACTTGAGCATCATCTGTATAAGAGTGACATTTCACTCTATGCTTCCTCAAGTAGTCTATCAATGGTCTAAGATATAGATTAAAGAGAAGGGGGTAGAGTGAAGATCCCTGTGGGAACCCACAGTCCTGAGGAAGGGAGTTTGAAAGATACCCGCCCAGTCTGACCCCCTTTTCCTGATCCAAAGAAGGTCTGAAACCAGGTCAATGCCTGGATGGAAATGTTGCCGATCTCCCCAAGGCATCCAAGCAGAATACAGTGATCCACTGTGTCGAATGCCGCGGAGAGACCCGGCATGACCAGTAGGGAAAGCTCTCCCTGATCTGCCACCTGAAGGAGATCATCCCACACTGCCATCAGTGCAGTCTCAGTACCAAAGCCCGGTCGGTAAACCAGACTGGGGGGGGATCAAGCAACAGTTCCATATACAAGTAATTCTGTAATTGGGACGTTATAATCTTCTCTAAAAAATGTCCTGGTCATGGTAACCCTGCCACTGGCCAGTAATTCTGTAGGTCTTCTGGGTCCAAGTTTGATTTTTTTAGGAGAGGAGTGACCACAGACTCTTTTAACATCACAGGTACTGAGGCGGACGATATGGATGTGTTAATGAACTGTGCCATCAAAGGGAATATATCCAAAGTGAGCCATTTTTGTACCCTTGCTGGTATGGAGAGGAGAGTATCATTAGTGGGCTTAAGATTTCCCAACAATGACAACACCACGTCTTCCTTAACTGGGAAGAACGAGAAAGGCTCTCCAACCAAAGAAGCTATTGTTTTCTCTAATCTAAGTCCTTTTCTGGATTTATCCCATCCAGGAATGACTGCATAATCTTTTCCTTAATTGACTCAATTTATTTGTGGGAAGAATGCATTAAATGCATTAGCCTGACTCAGATAATTGCATAGCTGAAAAAACACATTTTGGTTTTACAAATTAATAACAGTAGAAAGGAGTTCTCTGGGTTGATTTATAGACACCTTGATTTTTTGATCAGGAAGTCAGATTTTTTGTATACCATTTGCACCAATTTCATCTTCTCTGCATTAGTGGGAGTTCTATCTTTTCTCCACTTATTTTGAATTACTCTAAGGTGTTGACGTAGAGGAAGAAGATCCTGTGTAAACCATGGTTTAGAATTTCATTTTGGTTTTCCCTGAGGGGACTACTCTGTTACATATATTACCCATGATTTCTGCCCCCTTATTAAAAAAAGCTTCACAGACCCATGATGTTCAACGGGATATCATATTGTACCTCCTTTATTGTATATATTGGCCTAAGCCGAGTCGCTCTGCGAAGAAATCCGCATTGCAAGGTCCTGACCTTAGATCGACCTAGCTGCCATTTTAGGTCCATCCGCCATTTTGATTTCCGTTTCAAAGTCACTCTGTGTTCTAAAATGGTGGACATTGTTTTCCCGCTTGTAACCTAGCCGTCCTGACCTTCACGCGCAAAGTTAATGTCCAAACTGCCCCTAGGCCAAATGTTACGACCGTGTAATGAGACCTTGTCCTAAATTTGACCTGTAGATCGAGGATTACCTGTGCCAACAAGTCCAATCCGCAGACATACATCAAATACAATGTTGTTTAAATACTAAACGTGAACACTTGTTGAACTATAGGACATGTACTAAGGCTTAATGTTAAATTTGAAGATACACTGTTGCCATTGTGACTTGTTGTTGAACAAACTGGAAATAATCCACATGCATATAGAATAAACTAGAGGTGAACTCGGCACGAACTCTAGACTGTGAATTATTAACCTGCAGAGGGGTTGGACATTACGATTGGAAACTGTATAAAAGATGCAAATGTTTAAACGTCCAGTACCTCTCACTTCTCACACCGAAAGGGCTTGTATTCGCTGTGATGTACTCAGGGCCAGATAGCTATCTGATACTTTGTTTCTTTGTAAACTGTACAGTTATTGTAATAAAGATCTAAGAATCTTTATAAGCCTGTGTTTGGTGTATTTCCTTTTGGGGTACTCAGCCCCGATATTTTCTTTTGCTTTCACAGATGGCGCCCGAATAGGGACCCTCAAGATTGATGCCAGCTCGTTGAAGGTTGACGCAGTTATCGGACCGGGATCGGACGGTGTGAAAGGGGCCCCTTTCTTGGATGAGACGCGACACCTCAGCAGCGCTGCACAACCCGATCCCTGGACGGTGAGCACGCGGTCCGAGTCGGCATCTTGACGAGGGTCCATATATCGAGGCGGGCAGATTTGCCGAAATCACCAACCATGTGGGACCTTAGTTAGAACTTTTGCAATCTGATCGGACCTCCTTAGGATTTTATCAGGTGAGTCGTGACCCGATTCTTAAGTATCCTGATAATTTGTTTTGGCGTATTGTTCTTGCAAGTACAATAATTGACCAGGTAACACCAGTATTCTGATATGCCTAGGAAATTGCCTGCTTCTGGGTGTTATTCTGCAGTGACAGGCAATCTTTGGAATTTGGCCGACCGGCACCAATGGAGGGGTCGCGGGCATGTACTATGTACTGTAAGCACGGCATTGCTACTATAGTATTTAATGATATTTTGCACAGATAAACTAGAGATGCTTCCGAACTTCAGTGGCCAATCAATCATAGTTTTGAAATTCCTCGTATTGAATACTTAGAATCCATATTATTGAAGAAAAAGGCTAGACCTGCAGCATTCGATATGAAGTGGGAGAATGGAAGACCAGGCTCCCGCCCTTCCCCTCTCGCGCTTGGCCTAGAGGATCACGGCCGAGACACCCGCCACGAGAGGAGTTTGCCTATCTACCGGACAACCAAATACCCTGGTACAGGAACATACGGATGTGTCCATCTACTTGCCCAGCAGCCCGCCCTGTCCATGCCGATACCTGCGGCACGGATCAACTCGACTAAACCTACACGTCGTTAGAGATGCCATGACGACCTAGCCAACGGTCAGCACACCTGTGCAAATATACACACCGGACACTCCCGCACCAATCTACACGAAGAATATACTCAGTGCTATGACGTAGGCGACAGACATACTCACGGACGTACATCTTTATTATTTTCCACATAGGCTCTCAAAACGCAGAAACGCAAGACGCATCATGAACTTATATAAAAAGGCTTGCTCACGCTTCTTCTAAGAGCCATGTACCATAATGAAGAATATAACGGGGACACGATACTGAGGATAAAGCAATATGATACCGTAACCTAAAGCGCCCTGCATCAAATGGTTCCATGAACATTGAATGAGCAAGAACTGGGTTGCTGACCCTGCAAATTGAGCCCGGCGAAGGCACACCACCAAGGGCATGATGTTGCAATCTCGAATGCTGCAAGCCAACGCCAAGGATGCACCTGCAAGATAAACCAGGCACACAGTAGGAAAAACAATATTAATTGTGTTGAATTTTGCCTCAAACACGGTCCCACCTCACGTGACAAAGCCAAACCTGACAAGATGCCAAGCCCAGAAGGAAGGAGACGCCTGAATCCCACGTTTCAAGACACAGGCAGATACAATTAAAAGACTCATTGGACATCTGCAGCAGTGGGAGTATTCGACCTCCCAACATATGAATAAATCCTCACATTGTTTACACCTACCCATATTAAAACATTGTTGCAAATGACAGGTGCACCGCGAGCTGGGAACAGCGATAGTCCCAGACTGGGAGGCTCGCGAGCGGACCAATTAGAACATGGGGTTCTTATCACTGACGCCATTCACATTGACCAATCCTCAGAGGTCTTCATGTAACAATTTTCATGTATCAAATTGAAGGGACAGCCCAGGTATACCACCTGACTAACCCTCAGCCACTAACACCGTTCTCTATATGTGCGCTATACTAACCCTACCACTCGAGTAACCAACCCAGAGTGGAGATAGGTTTTTTGCTAAACTTTCCAAGTGATGCAAGTAGCGCGTCATACAAAGGTAAAAAGGGCCTGCGAGCCCCACGATTGTGTGTGTGTCAGGACGGACGCGTACGTTCCTTGACCCATCCCTGCCGTTTTGTCCAATAAACAGCAGAGTCACCTTGCTTCTTGCGTGTGTCTCACACTTTATCTCTTTTGGGATATACGGGAGGAGTTGGGGCCTCCCTGCCCGGAGGTCTGCGGACGGCCCGGCCGACCCCGGCAGAATTTCCCCCCGACAAGTTGGAGGCACTGCTGAGATCTGTTTAAGATCTGCTTTTTTATTTTTACTTTTTCCAGGTAATCGCGTTGCGAGGAGGCCCGGCGGCGCGGCCCCCTCTGCCATTGCCCCCTTCTGAGGACTACAGGACCATCGCGGAGCTGCGAGAAGACCAGACAGCACAATCCGTATATTGGCCCTCGGGAGCCGGTTGAGAAGTATCCCGCCCGCGGTTGGCGAGTGTCCAGACGTGGTCCAGACGAGGGGAGGTGGCAAGCCGCTTGGAGGGGTGCACGCAGTCGAGCGGCCCCGCATCAAGAGAACTTGGTGAGCATGCCACGCACAACAAGCAATGTGAAATTGTGAGGGAGGGGGGAGGAATTAAATACGGGAGGTGGGAGGTGTTGCACAGGTGCGCGGCGAAGGTTTGGCAATTTAGTGTTGGCAATGGAATGAATGGTAGCCGAACGAGTGCGAGAGCAGTCGGCTATGTTGCGCGAGAGAGGGGGGTGGAGCACGAAAACATCACGTGCGGCCGCTCGTAGACACTGATTGGCCTAGGTCGCGACTACATGTAAGGGGGTGTGTGTGTGTGGTTTCCTACGATTTGGGATTTATTGATCAATGAGTAGATGAGGATCCCTATTGTTCGAGCAAGAAACTCGATAGGTAGATGACGTTTCCCTGTAGGCGGTAGCTAGTTAGTTCCCCAATACGGAAGATAATTGGCTGGTTAAGCCCTCCTGTCGAGGGGCGTATCACACGCGAGGCGACGCAGTGTGCGCAGTCCGATTATATTATTGATTACCTTGTTCCAGGAGTGACAGGAAGACAGCTGTGAGGTTAACGGGGTAGATTGCAAGTGTATTTTGAACTTAAAGGATATATGAAGAACTTACCAGTAGCTCAAAGAGATCGGTGACGTCACCAGTAGGGCTTTCATAGGATATCCCGAGCACAAGGCATCTTTCTTTCTGAGAGTGGTGGGGAAGAGAACTGTGGTAAGGGAGTGGAAACGGAGATAAAGGGTAATGAGTTGATCGGGGAAAGGTGAAACGGGGGACGTGGCTGCGCACGGAGAACGCCGGCCACGGCAAGTGTAGAAGAAGGAGGAGGAGCAAGTGAAAATAGGACGACTGTATAAGAACGTCATAAGGGGTACGCAACCGCAGAGGGCTACGTGCGCCTTGGCCGCAGGGGGCCGTAAGGGTGTCGTGTAAAGGAAGAAAGACAGAAGAAAATATACAAATGTAAATACTATATTTTTATAATTTTCCTTAGCGGACTATCGCAAGTCCCCAAATTTACGGGGCCAGGTAACGATATAAGGCTGTATATTGTAAACTGCTAGTGAGATAACCGCTACCAGATAGGGGAAGAGTAACAAGTGGAGCGCTACTATGTCATACGGGACAGGATCGGGAGGGTGGGGGAACACCCTCACTACCCCACTACAACACATATGTACCACACTGTCACCCCATAGGGAGAAACTGATTAAGTATAGCATAGAATGGACCCAGGGGACGGACAACAAAATGATAACACCGTGGCCGCCTAATGGTAGCTTCGATCCATATGCCCAACATTCACTATTAAACCATCTGCATAATACATACAAAGGGAAGAAGTTGGCAAACCACGTGGAGGTGTTTAACTTATGGAGGATGTTCCAAGGGTCCCGACCGGGACCAAATGGAATGTTCACTGTGGGGGAAATACCGGAAGAAAAAGAGATTAAGGAGGAAGGAGAGGATGGGAAAAAGGGGAGTGAAGACCCAAAGAACACGGGGAACGGACAAGAGAGAGAATAATACATCAAATGAAAAGAATAATACATCAAATGAAATAAAAAAGGAACCGAGTAATGATATAACCCTAGCAAAGGGAGTGAAAACAGAGGGAGGGGGGTTGTACCCTTTAAGGGAGTTAGGAGAAATAGGAAGAGGTCAGTTAAGGGCGGCTGAGGGGTACTCGAACCCGGCATACAGCCCTCCACCATATGTGGCTCATAGGAAGATGCCAGCAGGGGAGGGGAGGACTGGAGAAGAACAAATTGTGGAAGTAGGAAATGATGAGTGGGTAGCTGCACAGATACTATTAAAATTACGAGGTTCATTAACAGGAGAGGAGAAGGAAGTAGTAAGGAAAACAGACGAGGATAATACCAGGGAGAGTGAAATGAGGGGGGGAGAGCTGTTACGACAAAAGGAAGAGATTTTGGAGGAACGACTAGCAGAGTTAAGGGATGAGCAGAATGAATTGATCAAACAGCTCGAGAGGGAGGAAAGAGAGAGAGCGAGGAAAAGGAAAGAAGGTAAGAACGAATTGGAAAAAATAAGGGAACAAACTGAGGAGCAAAGGAGAGAAGCTGAAAGGGTAAAAGCAGCAGCAGAAAGGGTATCAAGAGCAGTGCTGCGAGAAAAGAAAAGGGAAGAAGAAGAGAAAGAAAGAGAAATGGCAATGTGGAAGAGGAGATTACTATCAGAAACGACTAAGAAATACAAAGAAGGGAGGGTGATAGAGAGTATATTAGAAAGGGAAAGGGTAAAATGGGAAAGGAAGAAAGAGGATGAAAGAATACTGGAACAGATGAGTAGTGAAGTAATGGAGGAATTAAAAAGGAAAAGGGAGGAAAATGGTAGGGAGATGGAGGAGAGAAATGAAGGAGAAAGAGAAGATAGGAGAAGGGAGAGTGAAGTATGGGAGGATGTATATAGAGACACAGAAGTAGCAACAACATCAGCGCAAAGGGGAGCGGTTGGTAAAGGAGGAAAGGGAGAACCGGACCTGATAGACTTAAAAACAGTAACAATAAAGGGAAAAAAGACAGAGTGGGGGGTGCCGTTTATGACTGACTTTTGTAGTGAGGAAGAAGAAGGAGTGGAGAAGGAAGGAAGAAACAGTGAAAGGGAAAGCCTAGATAAACTATACATCACCCGGACCAACACAGACTCACCATGGATCCGTAGGAGAAAGGATGAGCTGGAGAGAAGTGAGGAGGGAGAGCAAGGAATAGCGGAAAGACAGACACATGAGGCCGCACCGTCCCCATCACGCCCTCTCCCATCGCACTCTACATGCTCAACCACCTCACGCTCGTTACGCACAATAAAACTTGCACCCTTCACAGACGAACTGACACCCTATGCATGTCGGCTTAGGGACCTCCCTAGACGCAGGCAGGAAAGACAAATACACATGCCCACATTAAATACAGGAAATGATGGAAAAAGGGGAAAAGATGGAGAAGAAAGAGTTACGAGCAGGGGAAATACAGATGAAATTGACGATGTAGAAGAAAGGGAAGAAGAGGAAGGGTGTGAGGACTCGATTTTATGCAACACAAAGGGTAAAACGAGACATAACTTAATGCCACTTCTGGAGAGGGGAGGGGTTAGACCACAGTATGTCCCTTGGAAGCATACAGACAAAGAAAATATAAAATGCAGGCTCCCATCATTAAGTGGAGGTGCGGGTAAGTGGATATATGAAATGGAAAAACACACCGCAGGACAGAAACTGGCAGTAGGAGATGTAAAGGGCCTTCTAATATCGATATTAGGGGATGCAGCGGATGAGATTTGGATGAGAGCGGGATTCCCTGGGGTAACAATAACAAACACATCGCATGATGGGGCACCATTCGCAAACTGCAGACATGCACTATGGCAGGCTCTGAGGGTACAGTACCCAGACACATCAGACATAGGAGCAATTACCTCCCGCAAGATGCGTGAGAACGAAGATCCTGTTGATTATATCCAGGAAATCCAAGAGAAGTGGCGCATGGAAACTAGAGAACAATGGGGCAAAACACCAGCAATATTTTATCATATACTAGTACAAGGGCTCCCAGAAGGAGTTCAGAAATAACTAAAGAAACTAGTGGGAATGGAAGCAAAAGCATGGCCAGAAATACAACTGACTATAGTGCATCATTGCAGGACATGGCAAGGAAAAATGAAACAAAAGGAAGAGGACAGGAAAACGGAAGAGGCTAAACTAGTACAGAAAAAGCTTACTAAATACACAATGGAAGGGGCATTAATAACTACGCCTACAACAATGACCCAAAGCCCCACACAAGTAGTGGCTGCACAAGATTCCTCCCAAATACCACCTTCACAGACTATAACACAACAGGTGCCACCACTCCAACCATGCACGACCAACATGGGAGGAGGATACCCAATGCCAGGAGCTGGGTATTATAATTATAACATGGGGAGAGGAGGAATTATGAGAGGGAGAGGATACGGATATAACACCCAACAGCAGGTGGGAGGACTTAGAAATTCCTACCCCACAGGGCAACCAGTATACCAGGACAACACAGGGAGCTTTCCATGGCAGAGTAGGGAACCACCGGTGTGTTGGAGTTGTGGATTATTAGGGCACATGTCACGCACGTGTAGAGTTAGACCAGGAACACCATCATGGAGTGAGCAGGGACAACCAAGGCCCTCACAGGAACAGCAGGGCATACAGCAACAGCAGACGTTGCAACAGGGAAATGAACAGCAACAACTAATAACACAACAACAGCCACAGACACATTCACTGCCACAACAACAGGTAGCGATAACACAACAACCCCAAGTACAACAAACACAACTGGGTAGGGTGACGGTCCTGGGACACAACCCGTACACAGGAAATGGCCAATCGTTGTACCCTCAATAGGATAGCCCACAGACGGCCTTGGTGTGTCCCATCCTGTCAGTAACACCTAATAGTGCGGAGGAACCACGCATAGAGGTAACGATAGGGGACAAAAAATTATCATTCCTTGTTGACACCGGGGCGACCCGGTCTTGCATAAGGGAAGGTAAATTTAAGATGTCAGGCGAAGCCATGAACACCCAAGGATTCTCTGGGGCTAGAGGGTTGGTTCCTTTTACTGATAACATTCCCTTATCTATAGGAGATTATGACCTGTCAGTTCCACTTCTATATTATAGTGCCTCACCAGTAAATATACTGGGGAGAGACATAATGAACAGGTTGAATATGACGATCTCCTTTACTGAAGACGGCATAGTTTGCTCTACTCCAGGGATTAACATGCTCACAGCACGACAGATTATGCAAGCATACTGCGGACAGACAGCGATTAGGGCGGAGCCAGTAGATGGCGAACTCTTCCAGTACGGGACAGACATGTCATTTGCATGGATGCCAGGGATAGAAGGAAAAATCTGGAGGAGGCCAGCAGCCTATCTGTTCAGACCAGAAACACCCGTTAGTGAACCAGAAGGAAAGGTGGTTCCAGTGGACATTGAGAGCATTATAGCAACAGCTGATTACATTGCTGTACATGCCCAAGACAGAGAAGGGAGAGCATAGAGGGCAGTGATAGCACTAGCAGAAGGATGTAGGCTCACCCAGGTGTCAGATGAGAAGCTGTTCTCAGAAGAAAAGGAGGAAGGTGAAATGGTGTTTATGATGAGTGTCGAAATATGGCTAAGAGTGGCGTACAAACAAGTAGCACAGAAAATTGCAATGGCACTTGAGGCAGCCACATGCACCCCAGTCCCCTTCTTTAAGGAGGATATGACAAAGGTACTCACATCGTTGTGGACTACTAGCCCCTATGACGTGGGGTGCATAAAAAGTATAGGGGGAGTAAGGATAACATTGAAAAAAGGTGCAATACTCCCCAGAGTGAAACAGTACCCACTATCAAAAGAGGCAGATGAGGGCATATATGAAACCATAACGGCCCTTATAAATAATGGCATATTGGTCCCCTCAGAATCACCATGTAACACGGCTGTATACCCAGTACGCAAGGCTAAAGGGGGGTCTTGGCGCTTCATACAGGATCTCAGGCCCTTGAACAACATAGTAGAAGCAGAATATCCCATAGCAGCAAACCCGGCCACAATATTGTGTGGCATTCCAGCAGAAGCATCACGATTTACAGTGATCGACCTTAAAAATGCTTTTTTCTCAATACCATTGCACCCAGACTCACAAGAACTGACAAGCTTCACTTACAGAAACACAAAGTGGAAACACACCAGATTGCCACAAGGGTATTGCGAATCACCCTCAATTTTCAACAGAGTAATACAGATGGATTTGGGTAACATTGAAGTGGAAAGCACAGTGTTGCAGTATGTGGATGACATAATAATTTGCAGTACAAACGAAAGAACATGCAGAGAGGACTCATTAAAGATGTTGACAATATTGGCTGAGAAAGGTTACAAGGTAGACATGGAAAAGCTACAGTACTGTCAAGAACAGGTACTTTACATTGGTCAGCTCATATCCCAACATGGAAGAAAGATTGCACCACAAAGAGCACAGGCCATTTCAAACACTCCAGTACCACAAACAGTGAGGGAACTGCAGCAGTTCCTGGGGCTGTGCAACTACTGTAGAGCATGGGTATTTGATTACAGTTCATACATAGGACCCCTGCTTGAGGCGTTAAAGGAAGCTAATAAAGGGGAGAAAAAGCTGGGGTGGACGATGGAAATGAAAGAGGCTTTGATGAATTGAAAGATGCGATATCAACTGCTCCGGTACTGGCATCCCCAGACTATGAGCGACAATTTTTTATATTTTCACATTGCGACTCAGCAGTAATGAAAAACAAGCATGGGCTACAAACCAGTAGCATTTTACAGTGGCCACTTAGATCCTGTGATGTTAGGTCATTTCCCTTGCGAACAAGGTCTCGCCGCAGCTGCTTTTGCGGGAGAAAAAGCATCAGCAATAACCATGGGGTGCCCAACTACACTGTTTGTGGAACATGCACTCTTTGCAATATTGAATAAACCTAAGTCCACCCTAACCACGCAGAGGGCATCAGGTTATGAGATCATCCTATCCAGAGCTGAACTATCAATTGTTAGATGTAGCACGGTCAACCCTGCAAGGTTCCTAGCAGAAGTACTTGAGGAAGGAGGTTATGCCCACGATTGTACGCAAATAACTGAAATGTACTCATGTACTAGAAAGGTTGAAGAAAACGCACTAGAGGGAGGTGAGCTCCTGTTCATTGATGGGTCATCAACTATCGACCAAAGGGATGGTATAAAGAGGACTGGGGCAGCAGTGGTAAAAATGATAGAGGTACCGGTGTGTGTGGCAATGAAATGTGTACAATTACCACAGCATTATTCTGCTCAAGCAGCAGAATTGATTGCACTGATCCTGGCGTTGAGGGAAAGCTTTGACAAACGAGTGACCATATACTCCGACAGCGCGTATGTTACATCCACTGTCCACTCAGGGCTGTCGAAATGGAGAAGAAGAGGGTTTAGGAGAGCTGATGGCACTCCAGTGCAACATGCTCTCCTATTGGCTGAACTAATTGAAGCAATAAATGACCCCCAAGAATTAGCTTTGGTCAAATGCACCGCACACACCAATGGTGAAGACCACATCTCAAAAGGGAATGCAGCAGCAGACGCACATGCTAAGTATGCTGCATACTTTGGTGAGATATGGAACCCCCCAGAGTCACAGAGAGGGAGAGGGAGGGGAATGGCTAAGGAGATGTTGATAAGAGAAGGGTACACCCATCTCCCAGCCACACAGATTATGGAGCTACAAGCGGCTGCACCAATGGCCGAAAAAGAAATATGGGTAAAAAGAGGATGCACAATGTCACCAACCGACGCACTATGGCGCCAGGGTGACACTGGAAAGGTTGTAATACCATTGGCACTTTTGAACACCGGCCTGAGCCAACTACATTACCCAGCCCACACAGGCAAGGAAGTAATTGCAGCACGAATTAGGGAAGTCTGGTTCTGCCCCGAGTTAAATTCTCATGTGTCAAATTTTATCAGCAATTGTCTCACATGTCAACAGTTTACGGCCGGCCACACTCTGAAGGTGATAAGAGGTACTATACCCCGGCCAGTGGGACCGTTCCGGCATCTCCATATTGACTATGATGATATGATCAACGTATGTCAAGGAAATAGGTATATGATTGTAGTAGTATGCCCATTTTCAAGATGGATTGGAGCAGGGCCCTGTTCACACCCAGATGCATTTAGAGCAGCTAAATTCCTAGTGAGGGAGGTCTTCCCCAGGTGGGGAGTGTGTGAGGTATTAAGGTCAGACAATGGCCCACATTTCGCAAACGAAATGTTCCAGCACATTACATCCTTGCTGAACTTCAAGCATAAATTTGCATGCGCATACCACCCACAGGCCAACGGTGTATGTGAACGCCTGAATGGCCTACTAAAGGAGGCAATTGCAAAGATACAGCGAACAACAAAGAAGAGTTGGCTGTATTGCCTTCCATTAGCCCTATTTGAGCTAAGGAATAGACCAGGGTCCGACCACCACCTCACCCCTCACGAGGTGGTTACCGGACGTCAAATGCGCCTTCCCCTAACGCCAACATCAGGAGCATTTACCGACCACGAAAGTACTGCGAGTGTTCTTGGAGATGAAATGTACCAATATATGTCTTCTTTGATTACTAGTGTAGTGTTTGTGTCTCAACAGCTCGAGCGCACGCGGGGCGGGTCTAACAGCAACCAACAAGAAGACGTGGATAAAGATTTGGAAAAGGAAAGACTGTGTAAAGTTGCTAAAGGTGACCACGTACTACTTCGCAATTTCAACAGAAAGTGGAACAGTCCACGATTCACTGGCCCCCATCTGGTAGAGGAGGTATCAACGAGAGCAGTAAAGCTACAGGACAAACGTGCCTGGAACCACCTACACGACGTAAAGATCTACAAACTCCAGACCCGCCCCAGCGCCACTGACAGGGCCACTGGAACAACAACGACAGCGTCACCAACGGAGGAAGAGACTTCTACCACGACTAACGGCCTAAGTGTTCCTATACCCTGCCAACCCCCAGATTCCCCAGAGACAACTATTAGAAAAAAAAGGGGTGATCCCCATACCGCCCACCCCATGGTTACACGATCAAAGGGTAAAGAGACTTCCGCCAGCTGAACCCCAAACCCTCTGCTCATTGACCCCCTGCCCACTATAGTAACAATTGAACTGAAGGACACTGTTTTCGCACATATACACATGTAAACACCTGAATGTTCTCTTTCTTTTCTCTCGCACATGCAGGTAAAGCGTATTCTTGTACTGTTAAGAAAGTAGATAACTAACTAATTCACTGCCCAGGAGTAGATGGTACCCTCAGACGATAATTACCTGGAAGAATTGTCACACCAATTTGTATATGAAATAAAACGGCCAACGTACCTGAAAGGAAGGAGGGTACGTGTCTACTACACAGCGTTCCTCTTGGCCATAGAACATTCAATGCCCCACCTCCAGCCATACTTGCCTGCCCTAAGAGATAGATCGCTTAGATTGGCGTGGGAACAGCTCTTCGCCTGGGCACTGAATGACTACTTGATAGGGAGAGCTTAATAACAACAACTAACCTTAATAACGAGCATATTAAGAACTTTCAGGCGGGCAACTGTAACGTCGCAAGAATAAGCTGCCGGACTGCAGCAAGGTAAGAGCAAAATGCCGGTGAAATTAGCATTTGTAATAAAATTGATAGGGATTTTAATGATCACCGGGTTCTTGGCTAACTCTGTATGGCAGTATAGCTATGCTATTGATATTATTGCTGTACCCAAACCTAATATACCCCCACCCCCAGCTGCAACAGGTGTTATGTCAGGTGGTACTAGTAAAACCCCACACCAAGAAAATAGAGTTAAACGCAGCACATACTCAGATAATAAAGGCATTGACAACTATGTACAAGATTCAGCACACGTCTCTAACAACATGTGGTACCAACACATGACCAAAATAGGCAAGCAGACAAGAGGAGACAGCTGCTACGTTTGCTCATTGATCCCATACGCCATGAGCGCTTCTCGAACATTTGTTGCTACGGAGATAGATGGAAAAATAGCACTGTTGTATAATATACCTGGCACTGTTCCAGACGAAAGGAAGATTTCAAGGGACAGTGGTGCATCTGGTGTGGAAAACACGAGATACATATCCATATGAAAACAACTTCCTCAAGACTTATTTGAGTTACCACAAGAGCAGTTTACATGCTGAAGGATTCAAATACATAACAAGTGGTCCTGAAAAAGGAGAAACAAAGAAGGTAACACTGCAGTACCTACCATGGTACGCCACTGAAGTCCCTGGTATAAACGGATGTTGGGAAAGATCACTGATGATAATAACAGGGAAGGTGTACATGGACAACAAATGGGACATAGGAGTGGTTGGCAGCAACATGGTAACAAGAGAAAATATTTCAACTATTGATGGACATAACCATAGATGTTGGATGACTTGGATCAAGTACGTACCCATGCTCACGTGGATGGAGAAGGATGAAGACCCAATAACAATACTGCCTTTAACTGCGCCTAAGGTATGCTACCAACATAAAGGAGAGGTGGATGTAGGATACAATACTAGTGGTACCCCAGAAGCATGTGAATATGGCGAATTTCCCCAAGATGGATGAAGGAAACAAAAGGAAGAAGAGATCTGCACAGCCTCGGAAAGGGCCAGAGAACAGACGCAACGGCAACAACACTGTCCTCAACAGAAGGAAAAGACAAGGAGAACCTCTGACAAGAAATTACCTGTGGGGAAGGTCGGAAACAGCACTGACCTCAATACCGCCGGAACACAGACTATTCAGCAGAGCAGCTATGTTCTTCTCCTCAATAATACATCCTGGACTGCAGGCTTACGCAAACGCAAAATGGCTCCAGATAACTAGGTGGGAACTAATGATGACAATCAACTCTACAGTAAATGGATTCAACGCAATAAAAGAGGAATTGCGAGCAGTAAGAATGGTTGCACTACAGAACAGATATGTACTGGACCTCCTCACAGCAATGGAAGGAGGCGTTTGCGCAAAGATAGGACAATCATGCTGCACATTCATCCCTGCTAACGATGCTGACAATGGTACACTCACGGAAGCTGTATCACAATTGGCCCAGATGCACTCAAAAATGATGGATGAAAGTAAAGGTGTGAAAAAGGATGAGAGCTGGTTTTCAATATTATGGTCATGGATGCCATCGTGGCTGTCAGATGGACTGAAGATTATAGTTGGATGCACTATTCTGGCTGGAGCTACACTGATCATAATAAGATTTTGGAAAGCCCGGAAGGCACGCACCACAGACGAGATGATCGAAATGGTTGGTATACACCTCTTGATGCCAACAGATGACGGCCAACACACAGGCACAATCATAAAAGAGAGAGAGAAGTTGCGCAACCAGATCATCACCAACCACCTGGACCCACCATCTGTGAAGCTCGAGAACCCAAGAAACCCCAGGAGCTACATAGGGAAATGGGTATACTGCACTCCTGGAGGAACCTGTGAATATATGTATTGGTCATTTGAAGACCATGTTAACCACTATGGACATTTGGTAGGAATAACTAAGATATGGAGAGTAAGAGGAGATAAAGAAAAGGATATGTTTGTGGTCGACAAGTCGACCAGAGGGGGGACTGAAGTGGGAGAATGGAAGACCAGGCTCCCGCCCTTCCCCTCTCGCGCTTGGCCTAGAGGATCACGGCCCAGACACCCGCCACGAGAGGAGTTTGCCTATCTACCGGACGACCAAATACCCTGCTACAGGAACATACGGATGTGTCCATCTACCTGCCCAGCAGCCCGCCCTGTCCATGCCGATACCTGCGGCACGGATCAACTCGACTAAACCTACACGTCGTTAGAGATGCCATGACGACCTAGCCAACGGTCAGCACACCTGTGCAAATATACAAACCGGACACTCCCGCACCAATCTACACGAATAATATACTCCGTGCTATGACATAGGCGACAGACATACTCACGGACGTACATCTTTATTATTTTCCACATAGACTCTCAAAACGCAGAAACGCAAGACGCATCATGAACTTATATAAAAAGGCTTGCTCACGCTTCTTCTAAGAGCCATGTACCATAATGAAGAATATAACGGGGACACGATACTGAGGATAAAGCAATATGATACCGTAACCTAAAGCGCCCTGCATCAAATGGTTCCACCTATGCACCAGGCCCAAGTAGGCCGCAGGCAAAAGCTTCCATGAACATTGAATGAGCAAGAACTGGGTTGCTGACCCTGCAAATTGAGCCCGGCAAAGGCACACCGCCAAGGGCACGATGTTGCAATCTCGCACGCTGCAAGCCAACGCCAAGGTCGCACCTGCAAGATAAACCAGGCACACAGTAGGAAAAACAATATTAATTGTGTTGAATTTTGCCTCAAACACGGTCCCACCTCACGTGACAAAGCCAAACCTGACAAGATGCCAAGCCCAGAAGGAAGGAGACGCCTGAATCCCACGTTTCAAGATACAGGCAGATACAATTAAAAGACTCATTGGACATCTGCAGCAGTGGGAGTATTCGACCTCCCAACATATGAATAAATCCTCACATTGTTTACACCTACCCATATTAAAACATTGTTGCAAATGACAGGTGCACTGCGAGCTGGGAACAGCGATAGTCCCAGACTGGGAGGCTCGCGAGCGGACCAATTAGAACATGGGGTTCTTATCACTGACGCCATTCACATTGACCAATCCTCAGAGGTCTTCATGTAACAATTTTCATGTATCAAATTGAAGGGACAGCCCAGGTATACCACCTGACTAACCCTCAGCCACTAACACCGTTCTCTATATGTGCGCTATACTAACCCTACCACTCGAGTAACCAACCCAGAGTGGAGATAGGTTTTTTGCTAAACTTTCCAAGTGACGCAAGTAGCGCCTCATACAAAGGTAAAAAGGGCCTGCGAGCCCCACGATTGTGTGTGTGTCAGGACGGACGCGTACGTTCCTTGACCCATCCCTGCCGTTTTGTCCAATAAACAGCAGAGTCACCTTGCTTCTTGCGTGTGTCTCACACTCTATCTCTTTTGGGATATACGGGAGGAGTTGGGGCCTCCCTGCCCGGAGGTCTGCGGACGGCCCGGCCGACCCCGGCAGAATTTCCCCCCGACAGATATATTACAGAATTGGAAGCAAGAAGCTATGCAGCAGTTTAAGAGTAGAGAAAAGCATGCGCGCCGTCATATGACGAACGCCGAAAAAGCGTTGTTATATGACCAGAATAAACAGTCTGAGTCAGTTAGGAATATGGATAGGGCTTTTTCACTTGGTATTCAGAAAATGTATCCTTCCAAAGACTTTCATGTATCTGGTGAACTTATTGACAAACTTCTAAATGAACGAAGGCCTGGTGCCACTGCACCACTTCCGTATGTTGCTCTTCCTGCTGTTATTCCTCCTGCCGTAGCCCCTCCTGCTCCTCCTATTGCTCCTCTTAAAGTTTCTCTTCTTCCTCCCGTTGTTCCTCCTCTTGTCGCTCCTCCACCTTTGCCTGTTGTTAGGGGTCCAGTGGGCTCGCGTGCCGCGCCAGTGATAGTACCTTTGTTTCCAGATGTTCAAAAATTGCTTACTCTCCCTCTTCCAAGTGGTTCTACACCGCTTGTAGTAGATCGGGGAGCGGGATCGAGGGTTGTAATTCGTATTACTGTGTCTTCGGAGAAAAAGCGTGAATTAACTGCGTGGGCTAAACATTGCATGGAGAGGGATGAACAAGATGATGCTCTTGCCACACTCTGTAATTTGGACAATTTTCCAGAGAAAAACGTTTTTATTGAAGGATTAGGAATTCATTTATGTATAATGTGGAATAGACTAAATGATATAGATCTCCCACAAGGGTTAAGGGGGATCTGAATACTTTAGCATTCTCTAGAGATACTGCGGAGAAAGTACAAGAGCATCTCGAGAGGGTTTTCGAGTATAGAAAGGAGTTGGAAAGGTTGAAGAATGAAGATGAAAATGGTGATAGTTTGGATGTTATGTTTGTGCAGAAATGGTTCTTTCCTTGTTGTAAATCGATAAATGAGGAAACACAAATTTGCACGAAAGATGCAATTAGGTGGATCTCAGGGTATACACGCATTTTGGCAACCTATTTTTGGTCGTGGTACTTTTCATCGCCGGATTTTACATCGCCAGAAATCCCGTTTTTTTATTTTTTTATTTTGGGGGTGTTTTGTTGGGGTTGGGGTATTATTATAATAGTAAGGTGGGGTCTGGGGGGAACCCCCCGAATAAAAAAAAAACAAAAACAGGGTTTCTGGCGATGTAAAATCCGGCGATGAAAAGTACCACGACCAAAAATAGGTTGGCCGAATCACGTAGAACCGGATCTCAGATACATCGATAACTCCCGTTGAAGTATATGACACGTATAGCCAGAATACACCAGAAATGCAGAGGAAAGTGATACAGGTAATGGTGGAGTACCTGCAGGATGAGTGCGTAAAAAGAAGATTTGTTGTCCCACAGAGTTATTGAGTATTTATAAGAGGGATTTTTCATTTGACACTTCTTCGGCTGCTTTAGCGCTCGATCTAGCACGGTTGCTTGGTAAGCGTTCGGAGTTGCCAGTCTCTCAGTTGCCTATGAGAGGTTCCTCCGACATTGTCCCAAAGGTTGAGATTCCAGTATAATGCTGCAACAGGTACTGCTGCTCAAGAAATTCTTGCACATTATGTGTCGCAGTTTGTTCACGTCCCTATTCCTGATATTAGGAAGAATCCAACAGGGTTCTACAAAGAAATAGAGTCTGTCTTACAGTCGTCAGTATTCACCTTAAGTGATATTGATTTGTTATTTCCCGTACTCCTGCCTGTTGACTTATGGAAGAAGATTAGGACTGTAGATGATGTACCAGGGTTAGGAGATACCTGGGATACTATGGCTCGACTCGATAGAGAAAGGCCAGCGGGTGAGAGATCTCCACAGGTAATACTAACTTTGCCTGATAGAATAGTTACAAAGTTGAAAACTATAATTCCTGAAAGAAGGATTATTTAGGACAAGCTTACGGCCTGTGTCCAAGTAAAATCTGAGGGTGCTACCGAGTTCTTTAACAGGTTCTAACAAGTATTTTTGGATTACAGTGGGCAAAGACTTAAGCACAGAGTCTGGGAAACGACTATTCATGGATAAATTTGTGCCTGGATTGCTGCCTGACATCCAGTCACAAATTATGTCTTCCGAGAGTGCTTGGCAAGCGAAGTCTCAGTCAGAAGTACTGCACATGGTTCAGTACTATGAGAATCGTGTCAATAATGAAAAGGAAAGAGTTGAAAAGAGAAAAGGTGACTTAAAGACAAAAGTACTATTGCAACAAATTGTTAGAGGCCCTAGAGGGGTACTTTGCAATTTAGAGGTCAGTACGTTCCACAGGGAAATGTGCCATTGGGTCCTGTAAGCATAAACCAGTGTGCTTATTGCAGACAAGAGGGTCATTGGCGTGCACAATGTCCGATCCTCCAGCAGAGGTTGAATAACACATTTGGGAATATGGGTAGATGATCCAGAGGTCGCCCAGGGTCAGGGGGTCCTGGTAGAAGTTCGTTTTCACAGGATTCACAGCAACCTTTTTCGCAGGACAATCAGGCACCAAGTGTGGACAATAGAAACATTTTTGATCATCCTTCTGCCGCCTACCTCTCTGAAGAACTTCCTTTCAATGACATTCTGTTTCGCTAGGATTGCCCGAAGCAAGGTTTGGAACCAACCTATCCCATTAATCAGAAAGGTCCCTACATTGAAATGATAGTGGGAAATAGGAAACATCTATTCTTGATAGATACTGGAGCACAGAAGTGTTCCTTTGATCATTCACGGGTTCCAAACATTTCACTGTCAGGGCAAACCAATGTTTCTGTAGGGTTTTCTGGCACACCAGTCGTCTGTCCAGTTTCTTCGCCGGTACCTATTATTTTGGGTCAATTTACGGACCACTGTCCATTCCTTTTGACCACGAATTGTGGAGGGAATTTGTTGGGGTTGAATCTGTTGAAAGACTTAAATGCGATAATTCATTGTTCTTCTGATGGAGTGCGTTTGACGATTTCACCACAGCAACTTTCTGTCTCCCAATTCTTAACCAGACCTTTGCCGCCAGAATTTAGTAATGTTCCAGAGTGTTTGTGAGCAATTGATGACAATGATGTTGGTGCTTTGCAAATTGAGCCTATTAAGATTATTCTGAAACGTGGAGTAAAGTTGCCACGTATTCAACAGTATAAGATCTCGGTCGATGGTGAGCAAGCTTTGAAATGCATCGTCTCCGATTTTGTGCATCGAGGGGTGATTGAGGAAATTGCAGGTAGTTTGTGCAATAGTCCGATTTTCCCTGTGTACAAAAAAGGTGATAATGCGATTCCCTTCCGTTTTATTATTGATCTACGTGCCATTAACAAGATCGTTGCTCCACAATTTCTCATTGTGCCTGATGTGACAACAATATTGAAAATGATTCCGGCTTCAGCTACTCACTTTAGTGTTGTGGATCTACAGAACACTTTCTCTAGTATCCCTATACATAAGGACAGTAGATACTTGTTTGCGTTCACCTTAGGGGGACGCTCGTTTACCTTTACCCGTGCACTGCAAGGTTACACGGAAAGTCCTAGCATCTATAGTAGGGCTTTGAAAGAGCAGCTCGACACACTTGTGTTGCCCTCTGCTTGTACACTGCTTCAGTATGTACACGATCTTCTCTTAGCTGCTGACTCAGAGAGCGCTTGTAAGGAGGGCACTGTGTTGTTGCTTATTCACTTAGCACAGCATGGACATAAAGCTTTGCTTAAAAAATGTCAATCTTGTCGACAGGAGGTCGCCTATTTAGGCTATCTCCCGCAAAGGAGGGAAGAAGGTTGACGCCTGAATGGATAAAAATCATTTCTAGCATGTCTGTCCCAAATACACAAAAGGAAGTCAGAGCCTTGATAGGAATGGCTTCTTACTGGTGGCAGTGGATCCCGAATTTCTCCTTAGTGATTAAACCAATGTTGGCTTTGACGAAGAAGGGCATTTCTTCGCCATTGCTGTGGCACTTGGAACACCAGCAATCATTTGATCTGCTCAAGACTGCATTGTGCTCGGCACCAGTTTTGGGCACACCAAACTATGAAAAGGCCTTTGTGTTGTATGTGCATGAATGTGATCAATGTGCTTTGGCTGTATTAACGCAGAAATGTGGAGGGAAGAATAGGCCGCACAGCTACTTTTCTTCCGCCCTTGATCCTGTTGCATGCGCTTTGCCAAGATGTTTGAAAGCTGTCGCTGCTGCTGCTGTGTCCGTAAAACAGAGCGAGGGAATGATCCTAGGCCATGCTTTAACCCTGATGGTACCTTACTCTGTAGATGTTCTATTAAACAGAACACAAACGCAACACCTCACCTCAACACGATTAACAAGATACAAATTGATCTTGTTTGCACCGCACATCCAAATCAAGAGGTGTTGTGTTCTTAATCCGGCTGAACTTTTACCTTTCTCGCAAGGTTCTGCTTACAGTGACGAAGAGTCACATGACTGCCTTTACACTACAGAACAAGAGACCAAAGGCAGAATCAATCTAAGAGACATTCCTTTGAACAATCCACAAGGGGAGCTGTTTTGCGATGGCTCCTGTTTCAAACTCCTGGATGGTACATCCATAGCTGCTTATGCAATCACCACATTGAGTACGGTCGTGGAGACCAAAAGAATCACGCATAACTCTGCGCTGGCCGCAGAGATTATAGCATTGACCCGAGCTTGTGAACTTTCCGAAGAGCTTATCGTAAACATATATACTGACAGTCAGTATGCCTTTGGGCCGGTTCACAACTTTGGCAGACTTTGGGCAGAAAGAGGTTTCTTGACCTCATATGGCACTAAAATTCAACATGGCTCCTTGATAGTACGGTTACTCTCAGCGATTGCACTCCCTACTCAGCTAGCGATTATAAAATGCGCAGCGCATCAGAGGATTGTAGATAATGTAGGCAAGGGGAACACTTTCGGTGACCTGATAGCCAAACAGACTGCCACTGATCTCTCTTCAGAAATGTATACTTCAAGGGAAGCCACAAATGCCTGTACTTTGGATGAGGGTATTGAGTCCATAAAGAACATTCAAGCTGATGCCACGTTAGAGGAATCTAAGAAGTGGGCTGAGGGTTTGGCAAAATTGGATGATGACGGGTGTTGGGTGGACAAAGTTGAAGGGAAGTTGTTATTGCCCGACATGTATATTATGATGATGGTTGTTATGGCTCACGGTCCCACCCATATTTGTGCTCGTAAGGTAACCTTAATGTTGCAAAATGTGTGGATAAATGACAAAATTCCTGAGGTAGCTAAACGCTTCGTTCAGGGGTGTATGATTTGTTTACAACACAATGGTGGAAAGGGCACATCAACTCCTAGGGGTAGTTTTGGTCCGCCTTCTGTCCCCTTTGAAGTCATTTGTGCCTTTAGAAAACGGGTTGAAGCTTTTCCTGTCAAAGATGCCACCGCTATGACTACGGCAAAGACCATGCTGAAGGAATATTTTCCAGGATTTGGTCTGCCAAGAATCATCTTGTTGGACAATGGTCCACATTTTATCGCTGTTGTAATTCTGCAGATATGCGCGGGATTACAGGTCGATAAACGGTTCCATTCGGCCATACATGCACCGAGTGCCGGACTAGTAGAGAGACACAATGGCATCATCAAAAATAAGCTCGCTAAGACGTGTGCCGGCACCAAACTAAAATGGCCGGACGCCTTACCGATCGTATTATTGTCCGAGAGGACGACCCCTCAAACTAAGACTGGGCTCGCTCCCTTTGAGGTGTTCATGGGTAGGCCAGCTAACATTTGGAATGTCCCAAAGCCCCGTTCTTTACGAGATGTCAAAAATGTACTTCTTTCTGACTACTGTGGCCAGTTGACTAAAAATCTGTATTTGATTTATCACCAGGTGCGAGAGGCTTTACCTGTTAGATACGAGGGTCTTCCTGGTCACACAGACGGAGGTGCGGGTAACAGGCAAGAAGAACTGGATCCACGCGTCCCACATCAAGAGAATTCTTTTCCCCGTGCAACATGCTACAGAAGATACAGAACCGCTTACCAGTACTGCAACCAACAATCACAAAGCAGTAAACAGCATTGAGAGTGCATCGGAGACTCTCCCTGAGATCGTGGGGATTGGGGAAACAGTAATTTCACCTCCACACTCTCCAACAGTTCTGTCTTTTGAATTTGTTCCAGATCTTGCATCAGATCCTGCTTTGGATTTGTCACTTCCAATGGGAAGTGACGACACGTTGTTCACAGATCACTCAGTACCAGGACCAGGAGTCACAAGGTACGATTTGCGTCCGAGGAAATAGAACTACTGCACGGTTCGGTTGTGCCATCGAGAAAATCATCAAAGGGCTTGCCTTTTTGGCCCAATCATTTGTATATAAGGGGATTCTGTTGGCTAGGGTTTGTGAAAGGACTAAGAAGACACTCGGCCTGGAGGTCGCCAGCAAATAAACTTTGGTGCAAATCATTTGAAGAATACAATGCCTGCAACCATTCCCGCTCATACGGAACGGATAAGAGACAGTGTGACCAGCCACGAAAAAGAACGATCGAATGTGTGGGCCCCGAAAACGTATTGTTGTTTAGTGATAATGTTAACTGGTTTTACAATGGTCATTGCTTTAGGATTTTGGTATCTGGAAGAAGTACATCCGCTTGAAAATGTGTTACCCACTGAAAATGTACCCACTGTTTCTACTTCATTCATGCATCTGCACACTCTATCTCCTAGAGACTCTCAGCACAGACAGAGTTACCAGAACAATACTCTTCTACTCATTATGAATGCTACACATGCCATTTTTAATAGGTCCAACTGTTGGGTTTGTTCGCATTTACCGCAAAACGGGGATGAGGAGCTGGGTTGGTATATTCATCCTTTACCTTTGACAACTGCTTGTTATGCTTCTCTTAGAGCACTATTCTTGGAACGATAGCATCTCAGGGAATTTTGATGGAACTCACTTAAATGATTTTGAGAAACGCGTTCTAACGCCCCTGGGATGCTCACTCTTTGCAAATAGGAGCAAGCCAAATGTTGCTTCTATTAGGCCTTCTGACAGACTGTCCCGTCCTTTACAATCCTTGATCTCTTTCAAGATGGTTCCTATAAGCAATAGGGATGCCATGCCTCCTTCTTATATTGTTAACCACAGCCCCAATTCAGTTTCTTTCTGCATACAGAGAAATGGTACTCAGTCAATGGGTGATTTTAAGGGATGCGCCAAAGTTGCAAATTTGACTAGTGAGGACAGACCTTTGTATGTAGGCGAACCTGCCTATTTTGTTTGCGGTAACGTAGCATTTCCATGGTTACCCAGGGATTGGCAGGGAACTTGTTATTTAGGGATTCTGTTACCCGGGGTATTCATTGCTAGCTCTATAGAGGTTTCAAAGGATTGTCCACGGCGGGACGAGAATGAGGATACTTCAGCACAAAATTCTGGTCGATGTAGCTAAATCTGTTGTGCCATTTTGGGGACAAATACTAAATTCAGAAAATATCAGGAGACTAGCGAGAGTACTGGAGAGGACCATCAACCGGACCACTGACATACTCTATAATATGACGTTAGAACAGAAAGCAATAAGGTTAGTGGCACTTCAGAACCAGATGGCATTAGATGTCATTCTGGCTGAACGTGGTGGGGTATGTAAATTAGTGGGGTCCGCTTGCTGCGTTTTCGAGCCAGATTCCTCCCCAACGATTTTCAGAGCAATTAAAAATCTGCACATCCTTAGTTCAGAAGTGCATGTTCCCGAGGGAAATTGGGATCTTAGTTCCTGTTTCTGGGACTTCTTGCGATCTTAGGGATGGAAGCTACTTTCGGTCTTGCTGATTACTTTAGGTATTCTGATGTTTCTCTGCTGTTGTATACAATGTCTTCCTGGTATGTGTTCGATGGTAGGAGGATGTTGTGCACAAGCGATGGGTGCATTAGGGCACAAGGTATACACCCCAGAGAAAATATCTAACAAATTCGTGCTGAAGGAAATCTTAGTTTCTGACCTCAAGGCAATTGATATCTCCGATAGTGATTCAGAATGCATGGACATTGAGACGTGGAGTTACTCGTAAAGTGACTAGAAGTAGTTTAGTGCTTGACCTAGGCCAAAAGGAGGGTTTGTTAAACGGGATATCATATTGTACCTCCTTTATTGTATACATTGGCCTAAGCCCAGTCGCTCTGCAAAGAAATCCGCGTTGCAAGGTCCTGACCTTAGATCGACCTAGCTGCCATTTTAAGCCCATCTGCCATTTTGATTTCCATTTCAAAGTCACTCTGTGTTCTAAAATGGTGGACAGTCTTGTAACCTAGCCGTCCTGACTTTCGTGCAAAGTTAATGTCCAAACTGCCCGTAGGCCAAATGTTAGGACCGTGTAATGAGACTTTGTCCTATGTTTGACCTGTAGATCGAGGATTACCTGCGCCAAGAAGTCCGATCCGCGGATATACATCAAATACAATGTTGTTTAAATACTAAACGTGAACACTTGTTGAACTACATTGTATAGGAAGTGTACTAAGGCTTAATGTTAATTCGAAGATACACTGTTGCCAGTGTGACATTGTACAAACGGGAAATAATCTGCATGCATATAGTTGGATAAACTAGAGGTGAACTCGGCACGAACCCTAGACTGCGAATTATTAACCTGCAGAGGGGTTGGACATTACGATTGGAAACTATATAAAAGATGCAAATGTTTAGACGTCCAGTACCTCTCACTTCTCACACTGAAAGGGCTGGTATTCGCTGTGATGTACTGAGGGCCATATAGCTATCTGATACTTTGTTTCTTTGTAAACTGTACAGTTATTTGAAAAAAGATCTGAGAATCTTTATAAGCCTGTGTTTGGTGTATTTCCTTTTGGGGTACTCAGCCTCAATATTTTCTTTTGCTTTCACAATGAGGGATCCATTAGTTCTAATTAATTTCTTAAGTTCCTGAAATCCTAACCTAACTTTCGCTTTCCGGTATTGGATATGGGTAGAGTTATTTACTCCTACAAGCCCCCTTTCTGTCCGATCAAAAATAAACATTCTAGCATCATGGTCGGACCAAGATATGGACAGGGTATCTATCATTTTTATCCTATCTCCTTTACATAGAAGTACATCAAGGCAATGACCTCGATTATGGGAGGGAGATGTTGCCAATGATTTCAAATCATGATTGGTTAAAATATCCCACAGTTCCTTAGTATCAGACTTTGGAACATTGTCTAGCCAGATGTTTAAATAATCAATGACTGCTTCCCATATCTATTAAAAACTGATCTAGATGTTCTAAAAACGCTTTGGCTGGACCAGTGGGGGTGGGGGGGGTCGATAGCCAAAGATGACTTGGCTGTATTACAATACTTGGGCAATTGAGGCTGCACTTGGGTGTGCTGAAAGAACCTGGTCCTCTGAAGCTTAACCTTGCATATGATTACTGTACATGCCATATAAGGATTTGCCCAGCATAAAGTGACACTACGTGGTTATACGAGCTGGCAATTATCATATTATAGCAGTGTCTAGTGTTTTAGGCTGCATTTAGCATATTATGATTGTGTATGGTATGTGTTGTTTTCACTGGTCTCAGATGGAAGCAACTGTCCATATTAGTCTGTAGTGTCATAGGAAATAACTGCTACTGGCCTCTGATTGCCCCGGCCATATCATACGGCACCCATGACATATTCAGGTAGCGCCATTGTTGACATATGGTTTGGCATCACAATAGCCTTCGGTACTATTTGTTATTATTTTACCTCATCCTTATTTGATGATGTTACTGGGGCCTAGAATTATATCATTTGACTTTCTGTGATGTCATAAGGGTAAATGGTCATGCAATGCCACTTTTGTAATATCATCAGTGATGTCACTTCCACTAATCCTGGCATTTTGGTGAAACATAACAGGTGTATTTGTAGAGCACAAGTTCACATCTTGGCGCCATTGACAGATAGCAAATGTTTATTGTTACCCAACTTAACGGTGCTCATTTTATCGACCTCGGAAGGATGAAGTGGACCTGCCTCGGAAGGATGAAGTGGACCTGCCGGGATTCGAACATGTGACCATGAGGTCAAACACATGCCCCTATAGCGGATGCTTTGGTCCACTCACCCATAGACTCACCTGAAGTGATGAGCCTGCCTGTCACCCCTCCTCTGCCCTCCTCACTTGCTCTAAACCAGACGTCTCCTGGTCAGAAATGTTCTTCTGTTTCTTTGGATCTTTTAGTATCTTTTATTGAAGCAGTTTTTACAGAGGTGGGGGCTTTACTGGCCGGTAACATCCCTAAGGCACTCAGCTGTTAGTGGCTGGTAAAACACCCCACCAAGATATATATAGCTATTCTCTGTCCATGCGAGATACACAAGCATTGCTTTTTAAGGGAATTCACCAATGGTCTTCCAGTGCGTTCCAACCTCTGTGGCTGCTCGAGGCAAAGAAAATATGTCATTTTTCAATGTCTGCTGTAGCAGTGAAGATGGTTGGTAGATGAGGTAACTGGGAGCCCATTGGTAGGGGTGGTGGGTTGATGGGGGAAGAGTGGCAAGGGATGAGCTGAGATTGTACTCAAGCATTGGGTCTTCGGGGGCAGCATGGGGGACAGTGCACACATAGTCAAGTCTGTGTTTCTGGCCACCTGATTGGCTGGTGCCTCTCCATCATTTGCTTTAGAGCTAAGTTACTTTGCGTTTATTTGTTTTAGCTTAGGTAAATAAATATTAAATAAATATATATTATTTTTCCTCCTACCTTTTATTATTCATCATTGCGGCTGTTTCATTTTTACTGTGTACCAAAACACGTGACATCAGCATTCATGAAGTTCATTTTTGAATCAAATGGGTCTTTTTTTTAAATTTAGTATTACCTGATGAAGACGAATAGGCTTCATCTAGAAATGTCTTGTATAAACAAGAAATAGATTTAAGGTGAATACTCGTGGCAGCAGCTAGATAATGCAGTGTTTTAAAGCCTTCTTAATAACCTGCCACAGACAAGCTACGCAATTTCCTAATAATTCCATTAGTACCCAGCAAAGGGGGTGCAGTGGCCTCCCAGCCAATCAGGAGGCACAGAGCAGGGGCATTACCACATGGTAAAACCCCCGCTCCGAGCCTCTTCAGAGTTGGAAGCCTCCATCTTCCCTCGCTGGAAATCAGAGAAGTGTGCTCCCCGTGTGCCCTTCCCTTTCTCCCCAGCCTACCCTCCTTTTTCACATCTCCAATCCTTCGCCATCCCCAGGCCACTTACCTGGTGCTGTCTTGTCCTTCGCCGGTGCCGGAAACACCTCTGCCACTGGCCCGTTGCCATCACGGCAACGGCCGCCATGGAAAGGGTGAAGGGATTACATGTAGTTTCCTTCTCCCCAATCCATGGTGGCCATCTTGATCTGTAGTTTTCTCAAAAACAAAAACGGCAAACATGCTGTTTCTCAACTTGAGAAAACACTTTTAGTACCTCGTGCAACGTGCCGGGGTACTAATCGCAGAATACCCCGGCACGTTGCATGAGGTACTAAAAGTGTTTTCTCAAGTTGAGAAACAGTATCGCAGAATAACCCTTGCAGGAAGAGCATTACCAGTCAGGTAATGCCCCAGGGAAAATGTGAAAGCATAACTTCAAATAGGCGGCCATCTTTAGGAAATGTGGTTATCATGCCGAGTACGCTACGAGAAAACACAAGTCAAGCAAAAACGCATGGGGAGGAATTCATCCTATGCTCTAAGGTAAAACCACTGCCAGATTACAATCCTATCTAGTTTTTTTGTCATATCACAGATAGAATAAAATTAGGACCATTATGCATAGGACACTCAAGTAAGCATATCTCACAAGTATTTTGTACGTTTTTTCAAATTCGATCACAGAGAAACATCACTAAAACGGCATCCATCTGCATTGCTAAGTATTAAAGACAAGATCTTAGCAGACTCAAGAAACCCCAATTAGTAAGTATTTTGTTTAAAATACTGCAATCTGACTAAGGGCCTCATCACGAGTTTGGCAGTAACTCTTAAATCCGGCGGTTGCGCTATTACCGCCGGATTTAAGGTCCGCCAAATCAGGGCTTTGGCGGATTTCTATCCAGCTCTAAGCGGGGGTGAAATCTGCCGAAAATTCACGCTATTTCCGCTGGTGGGAAATTCGCCGGCGGTAAGAGCGCGAAAATTCCCCATTGAGCCCAATGGGGAATGGGGCATTCCCGAATGGGCTCAGTGGGGAATGGGGAATTCCATTACTGCCAAATCCATGATCCGGCGCTAATAGCGCCGGGGGTTTGGCGGTAGGGCTAATACCACCCAACTCGTGATGAGGCCCAAAGTCTGGACTCCAGTTAACAGCTAGTTAACAGCAAGGTCTGTATATATGTTATGCCTAACAAGAATATTGTTTATATTAAAACCCAATCAGATATTTTCTTTTACGATTCAGGTCAGAAATATGACTATTACCCTCCTGATGAACCGTTGAAATTTATGAGCAGGGAAACATGTGTCGAGGGACTATTTTGATTTATGCCAAATTGTCAGAGGGACATATTCAAAAACTTTCCCTTTTTTAAGAGCCCCTAAAAGGTAACCTTTTCCTTACTTTCTTGGCAACTATGCCCATGTGGAAATAAAGGACCTTGATGTGTGCACTTGAAGACCACAAATCAAAGTATAAAATAAAAACTTAGGGGGTAATTCATGGAATAAATGTGCGCCGAAATCAGTGGCGCAAGCTGGCGCAAGCGTGAAAAAGCCGGGGCACGCGCGCGATTCATGGAAGGCCCTGCGTGTTTTTTTCCACGGTATGTCCGCCAAATCCGTGCGTGGCACACATGGGCGCACACGTCACTTCCACATCCCAAACGCTGTGAGTGACGCACACAGCGAAAGCGCAAAACGTTAGTACACACATCAAAAACGGAGCGGAACACGCAGAATGGGGAACAACGCATGAAAATAAGGGCGTAACTGGGGAAGTACTGCTGGGAAGTACACGGAACGCCCACATGCACGTGAACTACAGGTATTCATGGAATCGAATAGGGAAAACCTGCGCATGTCAAAACACACGCACACGCAAAATTACATCTGCCACACGAAAGCAGGTGGAAGCGCCCCCGCGCAGCATAAAAGTGCACGCAAACAACAAACAAGCATATACAGCTACGATAAATGTCCGGTTCCTCCCAGCAGTGATTGTGGGACACCACAGGAGGAGGAGAATAGGCATGCCCCGCATATTTTTTGCCCAGGATCAGCCTTTTTAGGATGCCTGATGACCAGGTCTATGGCACGTATAGGTTTCCACCTCATATCATCCTAGAGCTGAACAGGGAGTGGGAAGATGAACTCACATCACCCACCCTGTGCTCCCAAGCATTGAGCCCCTTGCAGAAGGTGCTCAATGTTCTGCATGTTTTGGCCACTGGGTCATTTCAGCAGACAACTGCCATAGTGGGGGGGTCTCACAGCCCACGCAGTCACGCTGCCTACACCAGGTGTTGGCAATCATCACTGCGCGCCGCTCAGTCCGCAGGCACATATACATGCCCAGAACACCTGCAGAATGGCAGGCCGTGGTCCTGGACTTCAACAGGGTGGAATACTTCCCCAAAGTGCTTGGTGCCATGGATTGCACACATGTGGCCCTACGTCCACCTAGGGCCACTGAGCACATCTATTGAAACTGCAAGCACTAGCATTCCATCAACGTGCAGGTGGTATGCGATGCCAAGGGAATCATCACCTCTGTCTATGCAAACTATCCTGGGTCAACCCATGATAGTTTCATATTCAGAATGTCCACCCTGAGCCGGGCCCTGGAAGCTGGGAAGCATGGCGAAAAATGGCTCCTAGATGAGTACAAATGCCTGTGCACATTCATGCATGTCACACACAGACAAATACACAAGCCCAACTAATGACAACCATTATCACCTTACCAGCGGACAGTGCCTACCCTCTGAGTACCTACATGATGACGCCAATGCGGAACCCCATGACACCACGCCAGGTAAGATACAACGCAGCCCATATTGCAACCAGGGCCATAGTGGAGCACACATTCTGAGTGCTCAAGTCACGCTTCCGCTCCCTCGACCGCCCTGGTTGACAGCTACTATATGCACCCCCAGTAGTGTGCAGGATCATTGTGGCAGCATGTGTCCTGCACAATGCTGCAACACGGCATGGCTTACCGGTGGACATGGTGGTTCCCCCACAACCCCAACCACATGCATGGCAGCTGTGCATGGGAGGGGAAAGGGCATGTGGCGAGGCAGCCCGTACCCAGCTTGTGGCCACATTTTTCACCTAAACTCCAACCCCTGCGGAGTGCACACAGGCACATACCAGGTCACAATCGATGATGAGAAAGGGACAGTTAACTGTCACTGCCTTACCACCCTTAGAATGTGTCCATGGAAGTGCCACATTGTGTGCATCCCTAGCTAATTAACCACAACCAATCCCATGTGACCAAAGGGAACACATGCAAGGTGCTTTCTCCCCCCACCCTCCGCTAAACAGGGCATGAAAGTACTGGAATGTCACCCAAACCCTCCCAACACCCCTGAACCTTGTCTGCCACACCTTTCCATAGTATGCAACGGTAAAACATCAAACCATATGCACAACACATGACACAATAGTCATGAAGTGCCACGTGAGAAATGAAAATAGGCACCAGATAATTACACCTGACATGGAATCTGAAGAAATGACTGACCAAAACCTCACACCATGAAAACGGTGGCACACATGCATGCCACACGTGGTGCAAGCAACAAAAGTCAGAATACCTGTTGCCATGCACATTGGACAATTGAAAATTGCCATTTCAAACACTGCTAACTGGACAGCACAGTGATTGTGCTTTGCATTGGGGAAACCCCTTCAGCATCATTTTAAAAAAGGGCATTCAACCAAATAGTACCATGTCATGCATGTACATGATCAATGACTCGTAAGGGGACATGGATTGTCTTGACACAGCATGCCTGAGAAGTCAATCTGGGTGCACTTGTGTACATGGTGTCCAATTAGTTGGGGGGGTGTTGCCTAAGTGTATTTGTCAGTAGGGACATGCATCAAATACATGCATGTGAAGTGAAGTTAGTCCCAGTGTCCCGTACACAGCACATATGAACATTACACTCAAGGACCACCCTGTGTGTTAAACCACACCCATCCCCTGTCACCTCCAAATAAAGCACAACATTGCATCAGCTATTGACAAGCAGAACATATCAGGTACAGAGTACCCCACATCGACAATGGCAGGCAGTGACCCATCAATGAATCATAGAAATTCATAATACGACCTCCACACAAAGTTCATCAAAGCGCATCAATGAGGGAGGCAACAAGGGAGAAGAACAGTACATTCCTATATGTCCTTCAAACAGTCCACAATGTGGAAATGAACTATCAAATCGGAGTGGATATGATAAATGCCTGAAATCTATAAGGGAGAGTCCAGGGAGGGAATGTTGGAAAACAAAACTAGCATCAACATTGGTATGCCTGGTGGCAATAGTTGCAGTGCAGGAGTCACATAAGGAGATGAGTGAGGGAAGAGGAGGTAAAAGGTGAGGAGAATAACAAAACAAGTGACAAACTGTGGTAGGTCAACAAACAATCTAGATAGTGCTGGGGAGGAGGAGAAGAAACACAGAAGGGAATGGGAGAACTGCCGACCTGTAATCAGTTGTGGAGGGACTAATGATAAAAGTAAGTTGCAAAACAATACTAAAAAAGGTGAAGGTGGGGGGCGGAAGGACAGGACAGAGGCAGAACGGCAAATGTCTGCAAAGAACACGCGGCTATGTATCACCATGGCTGATGGCAATTGGGGTAGTGGTGGAAAATGACAGACAGAGGACAAGGAGGAGGATAAAGGGTGGTGGAGAGGGAGAAGGAGGAGAGAAGGGAGGAGGGGCCAAGTTCAAAATGCATAAAGGGGGAGATGGGGAAAGAAAGCACACACAGGGGGCAGAGGGAAACCAGACAGTGCAGAAGTGTAGGGGATGTGATGATGAAGGGGGGAGACAGAGGGAGACTGGCAGGCACAGGGAAGACAGGGGGGCAATCAAGTGACCCAGAAGGCTGGTGGACAGGGCTGGACAGGGCCTCCATTGTGGGCTTTTGGTAGTGGTGGCAGGCTCCAGCATCCTGGTTGGCCGGATTGTCACAAGGGCCAAGTGCAACCAATGGGAGGGGGGAGCAGGTCCAGGACACAAACATGACAATCAAATCAAGAGCAATGCGGTCATTCCTCAAATGGCACATCAAAACACCAGCCAGGGCTGCAAGATGGCCAAAGTGGTGCAAGCAAGGAATGGGTGGTCGCTGAAATGTGTGGAGACATGGGTAACTCAGCGTGAAGCCTTCATGTGGCATATAATAATCACTGTGGGGAAAGTGTTTCAACTCAACATTGTCAGCACGTGGACCCCTCCCACCATCAGTGTGTCATACACAGCCAAAGCGTGCTGGTACCACCTACAGCAGGAAGTGCATGAACATAGACAGGTAATACATAACAACTTTCATAAGCAACATAATGAAATGCACAGTCAACATAATACTCACCAAAGTGAAGTGCAGACATGCATTTGAGAAACCATCCGGAATACCCACTAGGGGTGTACACACAAGTAGGACTGCAGGCTGACCACAGATCTGATGGAAGCCCAATGCCCATGTGTGATATGCTGTTACACCGAGCCACATCCTTGCAAGCCCATGGAAAGGGGAAGCAGGAGTAGCATATGTGTCAGGACCCCAAGCTAAACACATACACAAGACAAGCCTGAATGGGCCCAGCTGGAACACATAGTGGATGCCTTCCAATGTCACAAAGCACCATACTGTCACACGTATGCACAATGGACAAAAGAAAATGCAATAAATAAAAAATCTGCAGAAAAGAAAAATCCAAATAAATAATAATTTAAATATAAAATCTCTAATGAATCATTTAAAAAACAAATAAAAAAATATATAATTTATAGTATTATAGTTAAAAAAAATTAAAGTAAAATTAAAAAAATAATGGAGAAAAGAAAACTAAAAATAAAAAAAACATACTTACCAGAAACTATAACATTTGGATGAAAAAAAAGTATTGCAGAAAAAAGCAATTGCTGGAAAAAATATTGCAGGAAAAAAAATCTCAAATGGCTATATATGACCCAGGGGTGGGGGGCACCCAGGAGGGGGGAGGTACAGGGTGCACCTCAACACCCACATGTATAGATGTTAGGATTTTTTTTAAAAACTCACTGGGATCAGTGCTTGCACGGCCCGACCTATATGGGAGATAGGTTGTCATTGTCACCCTCTGGATGGAAATCAGAAGGTGGACGTGGCTCAGTTGACTCACCACGCCTAGCCGTGCCTTGCCCCTCAATGACCGATGGTTTTGGTCCTCTGTTTATAGAATTTAACAGCCACCCTGGTTAGATCGTTCAGGTCCTTAGAGCATAGCTAGACAGTGTGTGCCTTGCTCAATCCGAGACCAGACCAACCAGTTCTTTCCTTTCTTCCTTTTTACCCTTCAAAATAAATCTTTAGACATTGAAAGGGAAACCAGGTTATCAAACAACCTGAGCCAACAGTCAGGGACCCAATATCTGGTGTCCTTACTTATTTCATTACGATGTGCAAGTGTGCAAATGTTGAATCATTTTTGCCATACAGTGCTAACTTTTTGCTACTGTTTTCTCTTTTACATGTTTTTCTTGATGTTGTACAATGAAATCTGCATCACACAAATTATACTAACCCACCTAACATGTGCTTTTTAGATAACCAGTATACCAGCTCCGTTCCTTTCTCCTTTGTGATTTTGTTTTGATTTTTTGTGATTTCTTCATTTTTTCAGACAAATAGTCTGAGATTGTGTATGAGTTAATAATACTGAAAAAGAATAAATTGAATTAAAAATATACATATTTTCTACATAAATAGGGTATTTGTACCTTATTTTCTACAATAGGGGATACGATTGTGTACTCATTCAATCCTAGGTTTACTATTCGAAACCTCAATTTGTAAATAACTTGAAAACAATCATTTATACACCAAAAAATAGTGTTTAGAAATACTTCTGTGGTTGGAGCCCTCCTTTTGTTCCTTATCTTGCCCCTCATTGGCAGCAAGCATGCAGGTCTGGTAAGCCAGGTCCTGGCTGGCAATGAGACTGAGGTCAGCATGCATTACCTCACATGTCACACGTGCTTCCTACTGAAAGGACTGACGTGTGAGACGGAGTTCTGCCTGCATGGCCTCACATGACAAATGGAGCAACTCCCGGCTTGCATGGAGTTCAGCTGAGATGGGTCTTTCAAGCTGCACCATGCTGTCTTCTTCCCGCCTACTCTCGTCCATCATGAGCGCAGCTAGAGTAGATCTGAGGGATTGGTGTTCCACCCTCAGGGCTTTATGGTGTGCCGCTGCTTGAGCATTAAGTGCTTGACGCAGAGCCACAATTTCAGCCCAGCGTGCCCTGTCAGACGGTGCCATACCCAGCCTGAGTGAGCGGCACGTGGACTGCGTAGCCCGCTGCAGGAGCACCATTTGCCTTACGGAGGGGAGGATGGAATGGGCCACACTTTCCATACCTTGAGCAATCATCTCAACTGCTCCACCCTTTTGCTGTGCTATGGCAATCATGGAACGCTCCCACTCAGTTGACCCCGGTGGCACACGGCTACCACGTTGCCGGACATCACACTTGCTGGGCCCAAGAAGCCGTGGTCCTTGCTGGGTTGGCGCCACCCAAGGCTGCAGGACTGCATCCCTCCGTCGACCTGATGCCCCAGGAACATCGCCAACTGGTGTTTGTTTGTTTGTTTGTTTATTTTATTTGTATAGCGCTACAAACCCAGGGGTAGATGGGTGCTTAAGAAGATGGTTACATAGTTGAGAAGTATCTTTGTGTTGCATACTTCGTACATACATACTTATAGTACATGCATATGTAATATAAGGAAAACAATGTGCAATGTAAGTGTTAGAATAATATACAGATAGCAATATACATTTATAATATACAATCATATACAGTACATGAGCCAGTTAGTGGTCAGGTGTTAGCTACTCTTTGTTCAGGAGCCAGCTGATGACTTGCCTCCTGAAGATCTGGAAGGATTCGATAGATTTGATGTTGAGAGGTAGGATGTTCCAGAGTTGGGAGGCAAGTACTGTGAAGCTAGTCCCGCCAACTCTTTTTAGGTGGAATCTGGGCACTGTCAGGCATAGAGTGTTGGAGGATCTGGTGGTTTTGGTAGTGGGTTTCAGGGTGAATTTGTTAGTTAGATATGGTGGTGCTAGGTGATTGAGGGACTTGTACGTGAGACAGATGGTTTTAAAATCAATTTTCTGACGTATGGAGAGCCACTTGAAGGCTTTCCTAGCAGTGGAGATATGCTCTCGCCTGGGAATGTTGAGGGCTGCGCGCAGAGCGTTATTTTGAAGTACCTGTAGTTTGTTAAGTACAGATTGGTTAGCACCTAGATACAGGCTGTTGCAGTAGTCTAGTTTGGATTGTATGAGGGCTCTGGCGAGGGTGAGGCAGCTGTTGGGTGATAGGAAGGGTCTGCTGGCCTTAATGAGCTTGCCGGTGTAGGCAGAGGCTGAGGCAATCATATTGGTGTGTTTGGAAAGGTTGGTGTTGGCATCCAGATAGAAGCCGAGGGTTTTCACACTTTTGGCAATAGGGATGGTGTGACCATTAATCGTGATGTTGTTGCAGTTGGGATTGAGTTTAGTTAGGGTGTTGGGGGAGCTGACGATGAGGAGCTCTGTCTTCTCATCATTTAGGCAGAGGCCGTGAGAGGCTATCCATGCCTGAATGATGGAGAATATTTTGTTGATCCGAGCGACGTCTGCTTGGTAATTGCCTGTGATGGTGAGGAGTATCTGGGTGTGATCTGCATAATTAGTGTAGGTGACACCCAGGCGGTCCAGTTGGTCAAATAGAGGCTTTGTAAATATATTGTACAAAGTGGGGGATACACAGGATCCCTGTGGGACCCCGCATGAGATGGGGATGGGGTCTGCTGCAGCTGTTGTTGAGAAGGCTCGCATGGTTCTATTTGCCAGGAAGGATTGTATCCATGTGATGGCAGAGGAGGAGAAGTGAGCTGCAGTGGCTAGGTGGTTGCAGAGGATTTCGTGGCTGAAAAGGTCGAAGGCCGCTGAGAGGTCTAAGAGGAGTAGAATTGAGGCATTGCCTTTGTCTTTAATTTCATCAATCTGGCTTTTGAGATCAACAAGGGCGGTTTCTGTTCCGTGTTGAGGTCTGAAGCCAGATTGACGTATTCCTAGCAGTTGGTTGGATTCCAGGTATTCCTGAATTTGGATGTAGGCAACTCTGTCCAGGATTTTTAGTAGGAATGGGACTGTGGTGATGGGCCTGTAGTTGGAGGGTATGGCTGGGTCTAGGGATTGTTTTTTCAAGAGTGGGAGAACCCATGATTGTTTTAGGTTGCTGGGGATGGAATTATTGGTGAAGGATAGGTTGATAAGTTTGGTGATGAAGGGGGAGAGCTCTCTAGCTGCGTCTTTTATGATTTGGGCGGGACAACTGTCTCCTTTGCAGTTCGAAGGTTTTAGGGAGATGATGATTTTTTGAACTTCCGTAGTGGTAACTTTCTTAAATGTGAATCCCGAACTTGTGTTGTTGGGCGTGGGTAGGCTAGAGTTGGTGACCTTGTTATTGGAGAGTTGTTGGCGTCTGTCCTCAATTTTGATTTGGAGTCCTGTAATTTTGTTGTTAAGGGCATTTTGGATGCTGGTGCACCAGGATTTGTCTTTCAAACAGGTGTCTGGAGGTGAAGTAGGGTTTTCTAATTCCTTCAGAATTTTAAATAATTCTTTAGTGGAGGATCCTGCCTGAGTAATCCTGGTGTTGTATACATCTTTTTGGTGCAAATTATCTCACTTTTGTATAATGAGGATAGGTTTGTGAGGTTGGATTTATTTTCCACAGAGGGGTTAATCTTCCATGTGAGTTGTACATTGGCTTTCTTTTTTCTGAGTAATTTTAGCTCAGGGCTGTACCACGAGTTCAGATGAGCTTTAGGTTTGTCTTTACGTAGTTTCAGGGGGGCAACGGTATCCATTGCCTTAGCCATGGAGTCATTGAAGGTGTCAATCAGTAGGTTTAAGTCAGCGCTGGCTGGGAGAGCGTTCAGGGTGGGTAGGACCAGGGGTAGTAGGGCTTCAGCAGTAATGTTGCATTTGTTCCTGGTGGGACAGGCTGGTGCCGGGGGGTATTTATTAGGCAGTACCTGATTAGTGTTGACCTCAAAAGGAATCATGTGGTGATCAGTCCATGCCAGAGGTTGGGGGTCCTTGCAGATTGTGTTGCAATTGTAAGTTGCTACCAAGTCAAGGGTTCTGCCCTTTTGGTGGGTGGGGAGTGTATTGAGTTGTGTGAAGTCATGTTTTGTTAGGGCATTTGCTAGAGATGCAGCATGTGCATCGTTCTGGTCCTGATAACCAAGGTTGAAGTCCCCGAGGATTATAATTTGTGCTGACGGTTTGGAATTTTCAGTGATGAGAGATGTGATGTCTTCTTCAAAGACCCCAGGGGGGCCTCGGGGTCTGTATATGAGGTGTAGGGTGATTGTGGTTGTGGGGGAAGTTTGCAATTTGGCTGTGAGTATTTCGCAGGATGTGAGTGATACTGTAGAGGCTGATCTGAGGTCTAGGGAGGATTTGGAGATGATCGCTACGCCTCCACCTCTAGCGTTAGATCTATCAGCTCTGAGGATAGAGCATTTGTCAGGGATGGCTAGCGATGGTCCGGACGCCTCATGAAGCCAAGTTTCTGTTAAGGCCAGGAAGTCGAGATCATTGGTAAGAATAATGTCTGCGATCTCTGTGGGGTGGGCAGCCAAGGATCTGACATTCAGTAGGGCGCCTTTTAGTGGGGGAGGTATGGGCTTATTCGGCGCATTGTGTTTTGTATTGGTTTTGGTGTTGGATTTGGCGTTGGGCCTAGTAGTTGTAGAAGGGAGCCTGGTGCCTAGTCTGGCGTTGCGGGTTGTGAGGTTAGGAATGAAGGAAGGGGGGGTTAGGCCAGAAGGCTTGGAGCGGGCAGGGTGTTTGGTGTTTAGTTTAGTTTGGTAAGGCTTGGCGATGGGACTGGGGTGGCTGTGAGTAGGTGGGAAGGGGGATACTGTGGGTAGGAACGGTGTGGGGCATGGGATGGGGTGGTGTCTTGGGCACCCTAGTTTAGTCAAGCCGTCCTGGTAGGCTATGTAGCTATTACCGCTGCAGGGTACGTTGTCCAGTGTTATGCAGAAAGGGAACATGATTAGGGCGAGCCAGAAGATCATGGTCTGGTAATAGCGGTGCGTAATGCTGGAGGTACTAGTTGGGGGAGCAGGGAAACTAGGCAAATGGTGGCTAGTTTGAGCTGGGGGTAGGCTAGAGGGCTGGAGCGGGTTAAGGAGTAGTGCACTCGAGCTAAGATGCAGTAGTTTGAGGTCAGAGAATGATCATTTAAGCTGGGAGCGGAGGGGCGGCCTTTAGCTTCAAGTAGAACATTTAGCTAGAAAACATCCAGATTCAATTGCACAGTTGGTCAGAAATGCATCTCGAGGCAGGATAGAGTCTTTGGTTGAGAAAGCATCTAAATTAGAAAATAGCACATAGGGTTAGACTACACCTAGATTTAGGAAACACAATTGGCTACAAATACAACCAGATTCAATGGCACAGTTGGTCAAAGTGCACCTCAAAGCACAAGAGCACTTTGGAGATGCATAGTAGCGGGAGAGAGAGAAGTGAGTTAGCGGAGCTCAGTGTGCACGCACATGGTAGATAAACAGTGCAATGGTCAACATAGCAATAATGGGCAATCAGTCAGAACTAGCAGGTGGCCGTATGGTACAGTTATGGTTCACAGGTAATGGACAACAAATAGCTATAACCTGCAGAACAGACTAGAATTTACAGGGTTGTGACACAAGCCAGAGCTGTGTGGGAATCCCATGGTGGTGCAGGCAGAAGGACCAACCAAGCAGTGCAAAATAAAGCTCAAAGGGTTATGTCGTAGTCCACGGCAATACAATGCAGTACGAGGTTCACAGGTGGTGCTGAAGTATAATGGGTAGCTCCAGAGTTTGAAATAGCACAACTGGGTGAGGTATAAGGGAAGCACCTAGGTTCAAAATACACAAATTGGCTGGAAAGCAGTGGAATGATTTCTAAGTTCGAGCTAACACAGTTAGGTAAGGTGTTATAGGTAGCACCGAGATTCGCAGTTACACATTTACTGAAAATCAGTGGGGCATCAACTTGATATAGTGGGCTAGATCAGAAGGAGTGCAAATTATTGTAATAGTGCTGACGTTTAAAGGGCGCTAACTGGGCTCAATAATGCAAGCTGAACCAGATGCTTAATATGGTAATGGCCCGTAGCCAGTCGTTATTTCAGCAGAGTGCATGATAACTAACGTGGCACAGTCAAAGCTAAGTATGCAGGGGAGCTTAGTGGCGAGCAACGTTAAAACAACATGCATAGTAGTGCAGTGCCATGTGGAATGAGTTCACAGTGTTCACATAATCTCTATTGAATGTACCTTGTGTGGAACAATCGTTGGGCAGAGTAACCGGCCAACTGCTGGGAAGGCGTGGACAGGCTGGTACAGGAAGAGAGCCTTAGTGCTGCAGGCCTTGTTGCACAGTTTTGAGTTTGACTGTGCACCCGTAACCACCACAGGCGGACATTCCAACCCTGCCTGGACCCCTACTGCAGGTGTCGCAGACAGAAGATCATCCAACACAGGATCACTTAACGGCGACGACACGTCATGATGCAGATGTGGCTCAACATAGGGGTCAGAGGATACATCAGAGCCTGACTCAGAGTCAGCTCTGGACACAATGGCCTGGAGCACCTGTGGGTTCTCGTGGGCTGCCACCCCACGTCCACCACTGGTGCCTCGTTGGTCATGTGAACTGACCACCATGTCTGGGATGACATCTTCATCCTCTGCCGCTAGTGCGTCATCACCTGTAACATAAAGAAAAGAAACAAGGACACGCATGTCATTAGCACATACCACACACGTCGTACGGTTCACAACATTGACAGCCAAATAATGAAATAGCCATATCAAAGGCAACTCAAACCCCAACATGCATCCAGTGGCATTGCAATGCAGGGGTAGCCCAAAAGCAGAAAAGGATGTGTGCAAAATGTGAAGGCAACACATGTATTGCATGTTGCACATCACCTGCATCACACACAACCTCTAGCAGGCACATATCCAATGCCGAAGTGAGAGATGGCAACAAAGAGATGGCACCTAGCATAAGCATGTGTGAACACACAAATAGCCACAGCAAGAAATCCAACCAAACACACCATGATACATGTAACATGCATGTTCATGTACAGCACTCAACTACCATCAACTATGCACAGTACATGTGTCACAGGAGGCACGTACAATAGTGCCTTTCCATACAGTGAAAGGAGGGACATGGGTAGATACATGTCAGGTCAACATCACACAGCAGCATTGTGTTTGCATGTTGAAGGGCTTAACTTGGCACAGGAGTGGGTGTGTGTGGTGCAGTGCATGTGTAGTCCCTCAACTTACATCAACACGTACGTAGGTGATGAAAATCTCCAAACATGACGGCAGTGTAATGGCAATTGCAGCCATCATGTGCAAATGGCATGCACCATGTAGCATGGTTTCTGTGAAACACCCACCCTCTGGGCAATAGCAGGGAGGCACTGCATGTCAATGACATGTTCCACACATAACTGTGCATTGCCAGACAGTGTAGGCATGCGTCTATTACATTTCATCATTCAAATGTCACTATAGCCGATGAGAGGTGGACATGATGGAGGACAGATGAGGAACCATCAATAGTACACCCATGCATGTAGAAGACAACACCAGTTGAAACGAGGCAATGGGCCTGTAACAGGGGGAGCCATGTGCATGATACAGATGTGGACAGCCTGAAGTCATGCGTGATGGCAGACATACCTACAGTGAGCATGACATGGCTGTCCAAATGGGATGACAACTGGATCATTCTGGACACATACTACAATGAGCAGGTGGTTAAGGACACCTAGGGGCATACATGGAATGCACATGGAACATGATTGTGCACACATGTGCATGGGGAGCCACTGCCATCAGCACTGTCAGAGTGAGACACACTGCACCAAGGACAAAGGATGTAAATGACATGATATGAGATCTCATCAAGATTGCACTCGTACACAAGTGGCTCAGAGCGCAAACGAGCTAAGGGAGTGGATAAGGGAGAAAAGGAATTCAAAACAACTATCATACTGGGCACAGTGACATTGCGAACACGCAACTGCATGGAGAGGGATAAAGGGCTGACGACCCTGGAAGGGGGAGAATGGGAACGTGCCAAACAGAGGAGACCAAAGAAGGAAAATGAAGTACAATGATAGAATAGGCATTCAAAAGGTGGCAGTGCAGCCAGCAAGTTGCAAGTTCAAGACAATTTGTATAGGGCAAATCTGATGAGTGCAGAAGAAGAGTGGGGGACTGTATGGGTATATGCACAGGACCCATTGCAATTGGAAGCATGGAGGCAGTGCAGCAGGGAGGCAGGGTGAGCAGGTACCTGGGCCCGAAGGACAGAGTGTGTGCAGGGGCACAGTGTAGACAGAGGCAACTGTTCAGCTGGGGAAAGGATGGGCTAATGCAGGAGCAAATCGGAAGCTCTTGAGTTGCTACCAGAAGCAGAGATGTTTCTCCTCAATTTTCTACATGCTCAGTGGGGGGAGTGGGGGTACATGAGTCGGGGCCTGCTGGCAGGTGCCCGTCAATGGGGGTGGTTGGGGGTCATGAGTGAGGCCCTGCTGGCAGGTGGCCGTCAATGGGGTGGTTGGGGGGTGGGGGGACATGAGTAGGGGCCTGCTGGCAGGTGCCCATCAATGAGGGTGGTTGGGGAGGTGGGGGGACATGAGTCGGGGCCTGCTGGCAGGTGCCCGTCAATGGTGGGTGGGGGGACATGAGTCAGGGCCTGCTGGCAGGTGCCCGTCAATGGGGGGGTGGAGGTGGTGGGGTGACATGAGTCGGGGCCTGCTGGCAGGTGCCCATCAATGGGGGGCTGGGGGGGACATGTGTCGGTGCTCGCGAGTACATGGTGCCATGTGGCCTGCCTGTGGGGCATGGTCTGGGGTGATGGGCTGCCTGCAGAGCTGTATATGGGGTGATGGTTTGCCTGCGGGCCATGGTCTGGGGTGATGGGCTGACTGCGGGGCATTGGGAGGGGGGCACACCCAGGAGCGCACACACTGCCAAATCGCGTGTGAAAGTCCACACGCCCCCCCGGAATACACGTACCCCACTTGTGCCAGTAAAAATGCATGTGAAAGTCCATGCGCACCATCGGAATACGCGTAACCTGCTCATGCCAGCAAAATCGCGTGTGAAAGTCCACGCGCACCCCCGGAATACACGTACCCCGCTTGCGCCAGTGAAATCGTGTGTAAAAGTCCATGCGCACCCTCGTAATATGCGTACCCCGCTCACGCCAGCGAAATCGCATGTGAAAGTCCATGCGCACCCCCGGAATACACGTACCCCGCTTGCACCAGCGAAAACGCATGTGAAACTCCCCGCGCACCCCTCGGAATAGGTATACGCCGCTTGCGATAGCGAAAACGTGTGTGAAAGTCCACACGCACCCCTGGAATACACATACCGCGCCCGTGCCAGTGAAAACGAGTGTGAGAGTCCATGCGCACCCCTGGAATACACGCAGGCAGCCCATCCACCCTCCCCATGGCCCGCAGGATGCCCATCACCCCAGGGCATGCTCTGCAGGAAGCCCATCAACCCAGTCTATGGCACACAGGCAGCCAATCACCGCAGTTCATGGCCCGCAGGCAGCCCATCACCCCTGGGCATTCCCTGCAGGCAGCCAATCACCCCAGTCCATGGCCCGCAGGCATTCCATCACCCCTCGGCATGCCCCACAGGCAGCCGATCACCCCTGGGCATGCCCCGCAGGCAGCCCATCACCCCCGGGCATGCCCCACAGGCAGCCCATCACCCCAGTCCATGGACCACTGGCAGCCAATCACCCCAGTACATGGCACGCATGCAGCCCATCACCCCTGGGCATGCCCCACAGGCAGCCGATCACCCCTGGGCATGCCCCGCAGGCAGCCCATCACCCCCAGGCATGCCTCACAGGCAGCCCATCACCCCAGTCCATGGCCCGCCGGCAGCCCATCACCCCTGGGCATGCCCCACAGGCAGCCCATCACCCAAGTCCATGGCCCACAATTTCTGTCTACTTTGCCACTATATGAAGTTTCTTTTTTCAATGCCTTACATTACTAATGGCATTCATGTTACCTTTATGTTACCAATGCTTTGATTATGTTTATGTTTTACTTTGATACATGATTCTGATTATTGTACAGCCTTGATAATGACCCGGAGGGTCGAAACACGTGTCAGCTGTTTCCATACAATATCTGATACAAATATAAAGATGACATCAACTATATCACAAGATCTGATGTCAAAGATATCATTTTTTCTAAGCTATTTGGATTAATGTCAATGACAATACTCAGGATTAGCGCGTTGGACAAACCCTCAATTTGTAATTTCCAATTCATTTGTCCTGGTACCTTCTAGGGGGCCCCAGTGAAAGTATACTGATGCTGCAGATCCAATCTGTAATAATATTTCTCCTCAACAGCCATTGGCAGTATTAACTAGCACACTCTCTCCTTACAACCTCTAGGTTCTCTTTTACAATCTTCGAGGCTACAATGGCAGACTATATACCCAATAGAGAACAAGATCCGGCTGCCCTCTTTGCACTGTGAGGCAGCACAGCTAATGCCTTCAGAAGCAAACTCAGTTCTATAGAAACACTCAGACAAAAATGTATTAAATTAGAGCGTCTTTCAAAAAAGGAAATTAACAAATATTGGGAGCAAGTATCACTAACTAACTATTTAGAAAATGACAAAATACAGAGAGGATTGCATATTCTCATCTTTCCTAACTTCACTAATGATAAAGATGCTGATTTAGCCAAAAAATGGGAATCTAATCTCACACAAAGCTCGCAAACCATGTTAGAACTGATAATTATGCATGCACAAAAGGAACATACCAGAGTCATATCTCAAATAGATGTTCTCAAAGAAGAAATCAAGGCTATGCCCAACCCTGAAACCACTAAAACTAAAATCTTCTAAAAAATGAATGACATACTTAGAGATTATCAGAACGAAATTAAACTGAGGAAATTTCGCAAATACTTCAGAGACGACCAAGACTACAGACAAGATAGGGTATTGTATGGGAGGAAGGGTCTTCAGGCCCCACTCCCCTCCATTCTGCACCGACGTGCAGCCTATGACTCACCCGGCAGCCATCTATGTATCTGGGGCCCGGTATGCGGGATTGCTGCGGGTCGACTCAAGGAGATGCTCAGCCCATCCTGACGTATGGTACAGACTCCATTTTGTGATACACTTAGACTCCATTTTGGTAATAAGCAAACTCAGGCCTCACTAACACAAGGTAGTTGTTCTCCCCTCCTGACCGTGATCAGCGAGCCCGGCGCTTCCCTCGCCCTCCTCCCCTTGGCGGACCTGCTGCAAGCCGTTCCCACGGGAGACTAGGCGCAAACAAGTTACATGACAAACACTGTATCTTTCACCTTACGCAGTCCATCATTCACCTGCAGATGACCGGGCCGAAACTGGGGTTTGCGAAAAGCAAGTTATCTCCATAAACCTTCCCTTGTCCCCTTGCAGACCCCCCATATATTACACCAGCTGTAGCTAACCCCAACCCTGTCCCCCGTTTGAAGTGCCAGACGTGTATGTTAAACCCGTGTGCAACCCTGTTTTACCCATGCAGCTAAGCCATCTGAAGGGACGATAAATTCACTTTGAGTCCACAAAACTGATTGTACATATTGAAATGAAATGGCTCTCACTCATCCCAGCTCGTACACAAAACCACAACGTCTATGGTCAAGTTTTTCATTACTAACCACGGGTTATAGGGTTTGCACAATACACAAGGCAACAAATGATTCTCTAAGAATGCACAGTTCTAAATGTATTCAATTAAGGGTTGTAATATGTATGGTCTTGATACCATGAGTGTCCATTGTATAATAGAGTGTCCTTTGTATCATTCAGTTAATCTCTAAACATTGAAGAATGCACATCATATTATACACAGATTGTTGCAGACTTTTCACTGTACCAATGCACACACTGACCTTTTTGTACCTAATTAGAGATGACAGCTCTATGTGTACCCAACACACCATAGCAAATGTACAGCCCAATATGCTACAGGGCTGTTTTCCCCCTCACCTCTCTCAGGTATCGCTGCGTGCACAGCCCCCACCTACCTTTCCCCTTTGGCTGGGCCCGGATGTGGAAACCTACGCCATGTGAATGGTGTGATGCTAACAAGACTGTTTATTTTGTAACATGGTACTCATGATAAACGTAAATGTGTAACATGTACAATGTTTGTAAACTTGCATATTGCTCAATGTACTTGTAACTACACTGTCTTAATACTACCTTGCATTTTTAATGATCTGCATGTAACCCTGTAAAATAGAACAAGCTAGAATGAACAGGGCCCCCTCTCCCTTCTCCTGCAGCACCGCACACCCAGCACCCACCTTCCTCCCGCCTCAGGTCAGGCTGACAACTAAAGGCCCCTATTTAATTGATCTGTAACTGCAACCTCTCACCCCTCCGTTAAGCCTGCACCAAGTATCAGCCCTCCCCTAAACCCCAGATCCATAATAATATCATAGAACATGTTTCACAACTCAAGACCTTGTTTAAAAGAAATATAGGTAACAAGCCCCTCGCTAAACTGCCTTTTTGATGTACCAGCCATGTGCCCTCTGACCGGATAGTACCCAAGCTCACCCCAACCCCGACTGACCATGGTGGCAGTATATTTACTCTTGTACTAACATACTATAAACATGTCCCCCACTAGATCTAACAAAGCAGAATGATAAGGGTACCCCAGACATGTGCCCCCTAATAGAGTACCTGAACTCCTGAAGTGGCCCTTTTATTGCATAGTGATTTTATGATGGGGAGATACGAGCACCCAGAGGTATGTGCTATTTCTCTAGTGATGTTAGATTAACAACTTGTAGGATTTACAAAGGATTATGAATCATGATGAACACTGAATGAGTATGTGTGGCCACAAGAGCAAATGCTAGCATAGTCAAAGATGTATCAATCAACCATCAGCTGACCAGAGCTCCACCCTGATGAGTTCAGCTGACGTAGAAGCATCACAATGACACTTCAAGGAGCCTCCCCAATCCCTGAGCTTCACCCCTATGGATGTATATGTGCCCCATCCCCACTGACCAATCTCATCGATTCATGTATCCCCTGGCTCCCACGTCATAGGTGACGTGGTTTTGTAACAAAATGTGAATGTGTGCTGATGTTAGACAGAGTGCTCTCGGAGTTTGCAGAGTGCTCTGCTTGCCCTATATTGTTTTGGATAAAGTTTTACTTTTAACTTCAACCGCACTTGGTCTTGGTCTCATTCCCAACTGGGGTGTGCCCATCATTGACTCTTCTTGGGGAGTTTTAAATGTCTTTTGGGGGACGCTCACTTTCAAGTGGTGACCCCTAGGACGTGATTTGTCCTTTCGTTCCTTTTGGCATGAGACTTCCCCGGTTAGAGCGGAGACGCATGGCGCACCCCCTCAAATGAGCTGCCCGCCTACAGCAACTGGTATGCCTAGACATGCGCACGCAGTAGGGCGAGAGGGTACGGTTGCCACTTCACAAAACCCATAGCACTTCTTGCAGGAGCCGGGGACGGCTATTGAGTGTGGGGCAGTGCTGCCTGGACGGACCGGGTCAGGAGGGTCTCGGATCAAGACGGACACGTGAGTATCAAGTGCGAGCAACATTGAAAGGAGTTGGATGTAGAACATAGTGTACGGGGTCAGATTGAGTAAAAGGAGCTCTTGGGGATGTAATAGCTACTATTTTATACTCTACTCTTTCTCTGCATATGGCCCTTAGAGTAAGTTAAGGAAATTACAAGTTGAAAAAGCAGTATGGGAGCCTAGCTCTTCAAGGGGGTAGAAGTTAGTGCCACATAGTGCTATCTTGATTAGTACTGAGAATAAGTGGAAAATAGATGAAATAAGTGGGAGTCTCGCATAAAGGGAAGACTCGAAGCACAATTTAGAAACACTTTCTTTCTTTTCCTTCTTCTAATCTACAGGAAGATTTTCAGATAATGTAAGGGGTAAGGGGTGTAACGGGCTGGAGTAGAGGAGATCATTCGGATAAAGAACAGTTGAAAGCAGGCAGAGAGGTGTATGTTACATGTTGTGTGTGAACTGTCTGTCGACCAATGTTATGTGTTGAATTGGGTATGTCTTTTGTGATCACAATGTTTTGGTAACAGTTAAAGTGACTGTGTCGTGTTTTTTTGTGTAAAAATGTGGTCATTGTAAGTGTGACACTTTAAAAGACTCAGTATATGAGGTGTATAAAAGTGGTATATTAGCAGTAAAATATTGGCATAGTTAGCATTGGGACTACATAACACCCACCAGGAGGGACGAGAAAGTAACATGGGTGTGGAAACACTGTTGGCTCATGTTTGTCAGAACTTACCGGGTTATGCGGAGCACATAACTAAGTACCATGACCAATGGGTCACAGAATTAAAATGGGAGGGGGCTACCACAAGTATGGCCCCAGGGAGGGTCGTTTGACAAAAACATCTTGGACATGGTAGCAACATGCCTCTTTGTCAAGTATAAAGGCATGCAGTTGCAGAATGGAAGGGAGATATTAGACCTATGGAGGTTATTCGAAGAGGTACCTCCAATAAAATGGAAAGAGCAAACAAAGGAACAGATTGCATCTCCCCTAGCACTAGAGAACAATGGAAAGGAGGGCGAAGAAAAGGGAGGTCCAATAGAAGTTGTACGAATATACCCCCTGTTAAACAAACTAGTGTCAGCAGAAGGATACAGTGACCCAGTGTATGTGTCAAAATCCGCTTCCCCAGCCCAACCAAGACCCACAGCACCCCCACCATATGAGTGTCCAAGAGCGAGTAAACAAGTGAGTACCCCGTCAATAGATATTGAAAAATTCACAGAAGATTTAGACTCCAGATTATCAATGGCCCGAAGCGAACTGTCCAGACTAAGAGATATGTGCGAACAAGGTGGGTCAGGTACTTCTAGGGTCGACCAGACACAGAGGGCACAGACACCCCACAGGTCCATAGAAGAAGGGTGGAAGAAGGGGGAGATACTATTCCGAATAAACAATGAGCCAATAAGAATAATAGAGATAGAGCAACACACACCCAAGGGAGAAACGGTGGGAGACGGCATGGCATCAGGAGGAATGGAAGTGTTATGGTGTGACATAGAGGAAGATGAGCTGTGTTAGGAAAGATTTCGTAATTGTGGGTAATTTTCCTTCCATGTGGCAACCCCTAAACTTTTTGCTGTTGTTTTTCACCTTGTTCTGGACTTTGCCAGAGAAGTGCAGCCTTCTGCCGCACTCCTCTGGGCTTTCGCTCCTTTCTTACGGGGAAACTGACATGCCCTTAAGACAGTCAGTACCGGGAAACGCTGTTTTCCGTAGTTTCTTTTATCATGTTGCGGCTTTCGTGCAACATGACACAAGAGGGCACTGTAAGCTAAGTTACTGCTCTCTTGGGTCTCTAGCCTTCTACAGGCCCTAGATACTCTTTTTGGATTGTAACTGATCGGTGCAAGTGATTCACGGATGGGAATGGTGGCAGCGATCGTTTCTTGTGTTTTGAGCTCCTTTTGGCGTTTTAAGCGCGTTTCTCGCGCTTAGCCCAAAATGTGGCCTGGCTACCAAAATGGCCAGACCACGAGGCTCCTTTGTCCTGTCCGCTGACCGTCTTGCTCCCTTGACCTTCCCCAGGTCGAGCCGACCCAGGGCCTTCCTTATTTGGGCATGTACTTTCCCGCGAAACACGGATGCTTTCGCGGGCTTCTACATGCCTGGTGTGTGCCTCCAGGATATGGGCTGGGATGTCTGGTCCCAATATACATCCTGGGTGCCAGAGAGTCTAGGGTGGTGTGAATGCCTGGGACCACCGTGGTCTGTGATAGGCCCACGTATGGTGTGAGTGTTGATGAGCGGATCTCCCATCGGGTCCCCTCCGTTTTGGCGCAAAGGGAACCGTGGATAAGAGGGGGCTGGAAACACCACTACCATGTCGATCTCCTGAGTTCTCACGAACAAAGGAATACAGGAGCCAAGTATCCTGCAACCCCGAGGCTGAACCGAGGAATTGCTGGTGACCCGCTGAAGGACTGCTCCTCTGCACTGCTGTCGCCTTGTGAAACCCTTTTTACCTCTGATCGAACCAGAAGGCCTGTACTGGTACTTCGACCCTTGGAATAGCGGGGACAGCTATTCTCGGCATCTTCCCCATCTCCTGCTCGTATGCCTTCAGAAGTGTCTCTGGGCCATCTAGCAGACTGACCAGCCTACACAGGAGTCTTGCTCTGTAACCGCCGCCAGGTTGTGTAGTATTGCGAGTCCTTGTCACTCTCACACGATTCGTACACTTGGTGTTCCCAGGTCTGAAGTGAGTAGTGTACATTTGGCTCTGATACACACGGCCGCTCCGTTGCCCTGCTGTGGTAACAAACTGTGCGGGTTCACTTTGTTTGGGACATCTTCAACTCAACTCTGCTGCTGCAGACTCAACACGACGACGAGACGTCCCCTGCTCTCCTGAACCTGCCTGCGACTGAAACTGACGCGGAGAAGCCTGGGTCTGCTTGCATCGGGGACCGGTGAGTAGCATAGCTAGGAACTGGTCGCCCTCCTGCAGGAGCCCATAGCTTTTCCCCACTGTGTCAAAACAGCACGCCTTTCCGTACTCGCGCTCTGCTTCTGCCCACAGTGGAGGCTGCGCTTGAGTCGCGGAACTGTTCTTCTTCATTTGTGCACTAAACTGAACTGGCTGATTCCCTCGAAGAGACTCCCCCTTTTGCCCGTTGGCACCAGCGTGTGCAGGTACCTTTGAGCACAAGGCTCCACTCTTCGTAGGGCTCGGACTTCCTTTTAGTTAGGCGCCTCTGAGGCCAGACTGGGTCTAAGCATTATTTCGCACTGCCTGTTTTCCTTCCCTTTTAGGTGGACTACACATTTCGTGCATCTAACGCTTGAGACTTGTTTGTATTTGTATATATATTGTATTGGTATGGTATGTGTTGGTTTACTAGAGTTGCATTGTGATTTCTCGCTACGGTCATTGTTTTAAAGGTCTTGGAATAAATGTGCATATATTTTTAATATAACACCTGTTTGGAGTAGATTGTAAGTGTCCTTGCTTTGTGTGCTCATTGCGGGCTTTCAGTCACCCTCACCCCTCTTGAGACCTAGTCTTGACCGCCGCGATCGCTACCCTGATTGGTCTGGCTTGTCCAGAGGTTACCCTGTTCCAAGTAATTAGGTTGGCCTTCTGAACTTCTGCGCCACCAGGAGAGAGTTCAGAAATCCGTCTTAACAAGCTGGAAGGTAGGAGAATAGGGATCGCAGCAGGAGTAGTGCCGGTGAGGTTGGACGAAACACCCCTGGGGCGGGCAGTGGAAGAAGAATGGACTGGGAGGCTAAGAAACCGAATGGGGAGAATGGCCGTAGTAGGAAAATGAGGGACAAAGGTGAGTACGGGAAAAGGAACAAAAGGAAAGTTGCAGCTGCCCCTGATACACCGGGGAGGAGGGAGGCCGAAATATATACCTTGGGCACAGATGGATAAGGCCAATTTGTTGAAATTACTGCCCCGACTGTCAGCAGGTACCAGTAAATGGATATATGCATTCGAGAAGAACACTCTAGGGATCCCATTGGCAGTAGGTGATGTTAAAAGCTTTTTGGTGTCTGCAGTGGGTGATCAAGGTGATGGGGTTTGGGTGAAAGCAATCTTCCTAGGAATAACATTAGATTGTGACCGCCATGATGGTGCCTCATTTAACACAGTGAGAGCGAGAGTATGGGACAAAGAGACAACTTCCCGGACACATCTGATTTACAGTCAGTAATGCAATGTACAATGAATGACGAGGAAGATGCAATGGCCTTCATTTTACGGGTGCAGGAGATGTGGAGAGCGGAGATGGCCTGGGATCAGACAACATCCCTGTTTTACTTTATAATAAAAAGAGGGCTCCTGAAAGAAGTTCAGAAAGCGCTCAATAAAATAGCTGGGATTGAAGCCAAGGGTTGGCCTGAGATACAAAGCATCATAGTACACCATTGCAAAAGGATGAAAGAAAGGGAGAAGGAGATAGCACAGAGAAGACTGGCAGATGCGGCAAAATTAATTCAGACAAAACTAGTGAAGGTCACAGCAGCTGTAGCCGCGCTCCCCACAGAAAGAGAATGTGAGCAGGAGGAAGGGTCAACAGTAATACAAGCTAGAATGGCAGCTAACTGGGAAGGACAAGGACAGAAGCACAGTGTAACGGTGGGGAACAATACAGAGGGCCACAGTGGCAAGTAAGGAGCACCCGTGGAGGAAGAGGTGGGTACAGAGGTCAAAGAGGGGGTGGTGCCGGGTATGGGGTGTATGGCAGGTATGGAAGACGAGGCCATATGGGAGGACAAGGTAATTGTTGGAATTGTGGGAGGTGGGGACATTTTTCAAGGGAGTGTAGAAGCAGACCCATGAATACATACCAAAGAGAACCGCAGTATGGCCACCCTCACCCAGGGAGCCCATATGGGTTGCCAATGGGGGGTGGAGGGAGAGAAAACCAGCAGGAGCAGAGATACACAGATGAGCACAGAGCACCGCCACGTACTGTTCAACAGCACCCACAGTACTGCAAACATATGACACATGCACAAGGTAACCCTTTCGTCACAACAGCAAATGGTGCGCCTGCACCCTTTAGTGGAGTGGCAGTGGTTTCAGGAAACGTTTTTGACAACGGGGGAACAACAAGGCACCCAGCATAGGACATCCCACAGAGAGCACTTGCGTGTCCAGTACTATCGACGACCCTCGATGCAGCTGAGGAACTATTGGTGGGGGCGGAGATAGGAAATAAACAATTCATTTTTATGGTAGATTCGGGAGCTGAAAATCATGGCTACGAGAAGGCAGGTTTCCGTTATCTAATCGTAAATTGGAAACGCAAGGGTTCTCTGGGGCAGTGGTCGAAGTTCCTAATACACAGGATTTGGATGGAACAGTGGGTGGGAAGACAGGGCAAGCACCTTTACTATACTACAAAGAATCACCAATTAACTTGCTGGTGACGGACCTTCTCAGCAAGCTTAACATGACTATTTCATTCACAGAAAGGGGGATAGTGTGCTCGAACCCAGGGATTTGCCCAATGCGAGTAATGCTGGTGGTACACTCACAAGTCACAGAGCCAGAGGTTCGTGGCATACCAGTTGATCCAGACATGTTCATCCAAGGGCTTAAAACACTAGCACGGGTGGTTCCTGAGTTAAAACGCCAAGAGTGGAGAGTGCCCGCAGAGTTTATTTTCCGCCCCATAGCATGCCCAGAAATAATGCCAGGAACTGTGATGTCCTTAGACTTGCATGCAGTACAGGTATCCGCGCAAAGAATAGCAGTCATTGGGATGGACATAGATGGGTGTCAGTGGCGGACAGTATTGTGCATTAATGCTAACATTGCACAGCGAGACTTGTCCAACAAGGATCCTTTTACTGATTCAGACAGCGATGGGGAAATAGTGATGGAGATTGCGATCCCCTGTGATATCATGATACAAACAAGACAGGTGACAGTACAGCTAATGGTAGTGGTTGGGGCACCACCTTCCTACTTTGATGATGACATGCAACTGGTGCCACAAGAGTTGTGGACCACAGGCCCACACGATGTAGGATTGTTACACAAAGTGACACCAGTAAGAATAAAACTCAAACCCGGGGCCTTGCTGCCCAGGGTAAAGCAATACCCCTTGCCCCGAGAAGCAGAAGAAGGGATAAAATAAACAATATATGCTCTGTTAGTGCAGGGGATAATAGTGCCCTCAAATTCTCCATGTAATACTTGTATCTACCCCATCAAGAAAGCAAATGGCGGGGCGTGGAGGATGATCCAGGACCTACGCCCCCTTAATGACGTCATACAAAAAGAATTTCCTTTGGTCCCAAATCCAGCATCAATTTTGTATAGTATACCGAAAGATGTATCATGTTTTACAGTGATCGACTTGAAGAACGCATTCTTCTCAGTCTCACTGGACCCAGAATCCCAATATTTGACAGCATTTACCCTTGGAGGAAAAAGATATGAGCATTGCAGGTTACCCCAGGGATACTGTGAGAGTTCGAGTATATTCAATAGAATTTTACATGAAGATCTAGGTAAGAGCATCACAAAGAGCACAATCATTCAATATGTGGATGATCTCCTGATTTGCGGGGAAGATGAAGATGAGTGCAGGAAAGACTCTATTACGCTTTTGACATTATTGGCCCATAAAGGTTACAAGCTGGACAAGGAGAAATTACAATACTGTCAGAAAGAAGTGTTGTATTTGGGACAACTGATATCAAACGATGGTAAAAGAATCATACCAGACAGTAAAGCTGCAGTACCTGCAGTGAGTGAACCAAGAACAGTGAAAGAAATGCAGAAATTCCTTGCCATGTCCAACTACTGCCGTGCCTGGATATCAGAATATGCAGGATACACAAAACCATTACTGCAGGCACTCAAAGAAGCACAAAAAGAAAACACAGAGATAAAATGGACAGCGGAAATGCACAATGCCTTCAACACATTAAAAGAATTGATCTCAACAGCGCTAGTACTCGCAAACCCAGATTATGAACGCGAGTTCTACTTATTTTCACATTGTAATGGGACACTCATGACAGCAGTACTAACACAAAAAACACCATTGGGCCTCAAACCCCTGGCGTACTATAGTGGTACTTTAGACGGAGTCATGCAAGGACACTTTGCTTGCGAGTAATCTCTCGCAGCAGCTGCGTTTGCAATAGAGAAAAGTGCCACAATTGTGATGGGATGTTCTGTGACACTGTTTGTGGAGCATTCACTATTCGCAATATTATAAAGATCAAAGAGCACTCTAACCACACAAAGAGCAACAGCCTACGAGATCATTCTATCCAGTGCAAACATTCACATAGTGAGATGTAAAACAGTTAACCCTGCAACATTCATCACAGAAGCATGCACAGTGGAAGATATGCAAACACATGATTGTACTACGTACAGAGGAGAGGATGGAGATACATCCACAGTAAGTAAAAATGCATTATCTGAGGGTGAAATATATTTTATAGATGGGACAGCCTCAATCAACTCAGAAACAGGAGAGAAACATGTGGGGGTGGCTGTTGTACGACTGGAGGAAGATGAATATGAAGTACATGGCCAACAAAGGTTACCTGCTCATTACTCAGCACAAGCAGCAGAGTTAGTAGCCCTTATCGAAGCACTACACGCAGCAAAGGGATGTGCAGTAACAATCTACACAGACTCTGCATACATGACCACAACAGTACATGGGGGATTGGCTAGATGGGGGAGGAGAGGATTTCATAGAGCAGACGGATCCCTACTGAAGCACGCAGAATTACTAAATAGAGGTGCTAAAGGAACCTACAATTGTAGCCATAGTGAAATTCCAGGCCCATACAAATAGCAATGATGTCATCTCTCTAGGGAACCCAGCAGCGGATGCCGCCGCAAAAGAAGCATTGTATTTAGCAAAGGGAAAAACAGATGAGTACATAGTGCAGAAACACGTGGAAGAGGATCGTCTTGATGGGTATAATGGGTATAATTCAATGCCTATATCCCAGATATTAGAGTTTCAAGAAGGGGCGACAGGTGAGGAGAAGGAGTTGTGGGAAAAAAGAGGGTGTAGCCAGTCATCCACAGACCTCCTTTGGAGTCAAAACAACAAAGGTAAAGCAATGCTAGGAATAACACATAAATTGTGCACTATTTATCACCCACAATCGAACGGCGTGGTTGAGAAGATAAATGGCCTCCTCAAAGGAAGATTGTTGAAATTGTGTTTCACATTAAAAAAGAATTGGGTGAATTGCTTACCCCTGGCCTTGTTTGAACTGAGAAATCAACCGTGCAATGACCACCATCTGTCACCCCATGAGATTGTGACAGGAAGGTGTATGCATACAGCCCACTTCCCACTGTGCAGACACTCAGATGCTCACAGAAGTGCAACAGTACTAGGGGAAGAGTTCAATGAATACAAAACATACAAAAGCAGCTCGTATGATTGCCAGACAGCTTGCACCCCATTCACACAAGAAGCAACAATAACACCAGCAGTGGACAGTCCCACAGGCCAGCTGATGCCAGGGGAGATGGTGTATGTGAGGAGTTTCGTACTTCGGTGGAACTCTCCAAGATTTCATGGCTTATTTGAAGTGGTCTATCGCAAACCCACTGCCGTAAAGGTAAAGGGGCTGAGAAATTGGATACATTTGACACATGTGCGAAAAGCTAATGAGAGTGTAACATAATAAACAGAAACAGGAATGGCAGAAGATGAAACAAAAACTTAATAGGAGAAAGGTGTAACTTAAGAGATACAAACGTAACAGAGAAAAAAGCAATAAATGAGGAAATATAATGATGTGTATAACAACGTTGATGAAACCTAAGAAATATTATTGTCTCTCTCTCTCTCTTTCTCTCTTCCCCTCCCACAGTTCAAGGGGAAGCGGGGGGAGGACCGTTAATGCAGCATGATGTACTGAAAGGTAGAGCACATTCTAAAAGTAACAAAAGACAAAGAAGGGAGGCGGGGAGGAGAAAATATGATGAATATTCTGGGTTGGGATTAGATATAATAGAGGATACAAGGCACCCGCACCAGTCCAATAAGTGGTATGCAGACATGAGTTACACTGTAAAACAAACAACTACCGAGAGCTGTTATGTGTGATCTCTCATCCTCCACACTTCAGGTACCCCAAGGTACTTCTGCCACAAGAATCACCTATTGCAGATGCCCAGTGTCTCCTTCATCTCGTCTTATGTAGAATAATGTACACCTTCCAGGGACACACCTTCTATTTTAAAATGCTACTGAATGAAAAAACATGCCACTCAAGGCCGAAAGGAGTGGTGTGCCTCAAGGAACCCTTTTTAGTGATCAAGGGAACATTGTATTCGGACAATAAATGGTAGGACAAACAAATCACATGCAAGGCAGAATCGCTACGAGGATTGGCAGCAGAAAAGTTGCATTGGATCGAGAAAACATGCCGCTCTGATATGTGCCCAACACATCACAAAGCTCACTTGCGTCACAGCCCTGGAAAAACCCTTCAAACTGCAAAAAGAAATTACCTACGAACTGTGCTTTCTCGGTGAAGGAAAAATAAACATGGGCACAAATAAGAACTGTAACAAAACACTCATCATGCCAGACATGAAGAAGGGAACAGCTGCATTAATGGATACATTCTGGGTTTGCAGCAAACAGGCTTACCTGCACCTCCCACAGTCATGGAGGGTCACATGCTCCTTGGCAACGCTGCATTCCACCCTGATGGTGGTCCTGGAAAGTCACATTCAAGAAGGAAAAGGGCTGCCAGCTGTCCAAGATTCAGGGGCTCAGCAATCAACAGATGAGGTGTATGCCCTGTTCGCAGAGAACAGGAAAAGTTTGGTATCCAGAAAAAGAAGGTTGTCCAATTACATATCCAAGGCATCCACAGAACTTTTGGTACAAATTCCAGACAGGTTCCGATTGTTCAATTCCACTGAAACATTTTTCGTTTCCCTCATCCCAAGTAATCAAGTGCGAGCCAGCGCAAAATGGCTTCAGATTACGCACTGGGAGCTGATTCAACTGGCTAATGACACAGAAGAAGGATTCAATGTAATCAAGGTGGTGCTGGGGGCACTGTGGCTAATGACAATGGAGAACAGGTATGCCCTAGACCTATTGACAGCCATGGATGGAGGGAGCGCATGTTGCACTTTCATGCCTTCTGCAGACGTGGACAATGGGACCCTGTCCCACATTATCACAGCTGTGAACAACCTTGGCGAACGGATGAAGGCAGAAGGAGGGGTGCAGCCAAGCTCGTGGTTTGATGACGTTTTTTCATGGGTACCTTCCTGGCTCGGGATGATGATCAAACTATTAGTACCCATCATCGTCTTTCTTCTCCTCATTTTTTGTGTGTGCCAGCTAGGCCTTCGGTGCTGCACAAACACAGTCCCCAATGGTGCAATGATGATGGTGACAATGGGCAATGCTAGAGGAGTGGCACAGATGACACATGAAGCACAAGTAAAAACAGGTGAGGATCCGGTATATAAGTATAGAATGGTACCATTGTACTATGATGGGGACATAGTGGATAGGTTATACCACACTATAATGAAGGAGCCCCACACACTAGAGTGGTATAAGGAAGTGTGGGTGGACTTGGAGGGGAATGGGGGTGTATAAATATGACCTGCGCTCCTGACGAATATGCTAGTGTGGGACAGAGCCTCCGGGGAGTGTGTAGGGTCTGGATGCCACGAAAGGGAACACTGGCTTGGGACGAAGCAGTAGCAGATGAAGAAGAAAGAAGGAGGTTGAGTGAGCTGCAATATTCGTTACTTAAGTAACGAAAGGGGGGAATGTATGGGAGGAAAGGTTTTTAGGGCCCCCCCATCCCCTCCATTCCACACCAACCTATGACTCACCCGACAGCCAGCTATGCACCTGGGGTCCGAGATGCAGGATGGCTGTGGGTCAATGCATGGAGATGCACGGCCCATCCTGACGTATGGTACAAACTCTATTTTGTGAAACACTTAGACTCCATTTTGGTAATAAGCAAACTTAGGCCTCACTAACACAAGGCAGTTCTCCCCTCCTGACCGCGCACAGCAAGGCTGGCGCTTCCCTCGCCCTCAACCTCTTGGCGGTCCTGCTGTAAGCCTGTTCTCACGGGAGACTAGGTGCGAACAAGTTACATGACAAAGACTGTATCTTTCACCTTCCACAGTCGATCATTGACATGCAGATGACCGGACCGAAGCTGTGGTTTGAGAAAAAGCAAGCTATCTCCATAAACCTTCCCTTGTCCCCTTACAGGCCCCCCATATATTACAACATCTGTAGATAACCCCCAACCCTATCCCTCGTTTGAAGTGCCAGACGTGTATGTTAAGCCTGTGTGCAACCCTGTTTTACCCATGCAGCTAAGCCAACTGAAGGGATGATAAATTCACTATGAGTCCACAAAACAGATTGTACATATTGAAATGAAATGGCTCTCACTCATCCCAGATTGTACACGAAACCACAACATGGATGGTCAAGTTTTTCATTACTAATCACGGGTTATAGGTTTTGCACAATAAACAAGGCAACAAATGATTCTCTAAGAATGTATGGTTCTAAATGTATTCAATTAAGGGTTGTAATATGTATGGTCTTGATAACATGAGTGCCCATTGTATAACAGAGTGTGCTTTGCAGAATTCAGTTAATCTCTGAACATTGAGGTATGTACATTATATTATAAACAGGATGTTGCAGATTTTTCGCTGTACCAATGCACACACTGACCTATTTCCACCTCATTAGAGATGACAGCTCTATGTGTACCCAACATACCGTAGCAAATGTACGCCCCAATATGCTACAGGCCGCTTCCCCCTCACCTCTCTCAGTTATTGCTGCGTACACAGGCCCCACTTACCTTTTCCCTCTGGCTGGGCCCGGATGTGAAACCGTACTAAATATAAACATAAATGTGTAACATATACAATGTTCATAAACTTGCAGATTGATCAATGTACTTGTAACTACACTGGCTTAATGCTACCTTGCATTTTTAATGATGTGCTTGTAACCCTGTAAAACAGAATGAGCTAGAATCAACGGGGCCCCCTCTCCCTTCTCCTGCAGCACCGCACACCCAGCACCCACCTTCCTCCCGCCTCAGGTCGGGCTGACAACTAAAGGCCCTTATTTAATTGATTTGTAACTGCAACCTTTCACTGCTCCGTTAAGCCTGCACCAAGTACCAGCCCTTCCTAAACCCCAGATCCATAATAATATCATATAACATGTTTCACACCTCGAGACCTTGGTTAAAAGAAATATAGGTGACAAGTCCTTTATCCTACTGCCTTTTTGATGTACCAGCAATGTGCACTCTGACCCAATAGTATCCAAGCTCACCCCAAGCCCGACTGACCATGGTGGCAGTATATTTACTTTTGTACTAACATACTATAAATATGTCCCCCACTAAATCTAACAAACCAGAATGGTAAAGGTACCCCAGACATGAAGTGATATGATATGACATTTATGACGCGCCTATACACAAGTGTTTCAAGGCGTGACGAGGCAAGGGGGGGGACAAGGGAAGGACAGACAATGATCCTACTGGGCCAAGTGCTATTCAGATTGCGCAAGTGCATGGGAAGGGGGAAAAATAAAAAGTGCACGGAGGAAGGGAGAGGAGAAAGTGCAGTACATGGGAAAAGTGGAATAAATAAGAAATAAATAACGGCCAGCTGGTGTTAAGTGCAAGGAAGTGCAGACAAAAGTGCTAGTAGGGGGACTGTAGGGATACAGAACAGTCCCCAGATGCAGGGGTTGCCAGGGAGGCAGTGCAAGTGGGCAAACTGACGGGGCCTGGGGCAGAGATCAGAAAGGGTGGCCAGGTAACCCGAGCAGTTTCAGTCAGAAAATCAGCAGGGGAGAGGGGGAGAGAAAGCAGAGGCAAAGTGGAAGGTTTTGAGGTGCTTCCGGAACCAGAGATGGTTTCAGGGAGGCAGGAAGCCTGTTCCAGAGAGAGGTCCCAGTCGAAGAGAGTAATCTTCCACCAACTCGTTGCTTGGAGAAGCGACTGACACTGAGGGAGTTGGAGGCGGATGAGCGAAGAGCTCGAGAAGGAAGATATTTAGGAAGAGAGAGCTGAAGGTATTGCGGCCCCGACCACAGAAGCCCTTGTGTAAATTTAAAGAGTTTTGAACTTAATCCTCGCAGACACTGGGAGCCAGTACAGAGATTTCAGTCCTGGAGAGATATGATCCCTGGGCTTGAGGCCAAGGACAAGTCTTGCAGTCCTGTTCTGGATAAGTTGCAGAGGGCGGAGGGTAGAGGCAGGTAGATTTAGATAGAGGCTGTTACAATAGTCCAGCTTAGAGAGAACCAGGGCTCTGGAGACAGTGAGCTTCTGGGGGAAGAAGAGGAAAGGAGGAATACCTCTAAGGAGGTGCAGCTGGTAGTGTGACTTCTTAGAGATGTCAGAGATGTGAGGGGAGAAGGAGAGAGCAGAGTCGAAGATGATCCCAAGGTTTTTTGCCTTGCAGGTAGGAGTAGGAAGAGGGCCAAGAGAGGCCGGAGACAGAGCTGCAGGGAAGGAGGGAGTGGGTGTGCCGATGAGTAGAATCTCAGTCTTACTGGCATTAAGGCAGAGGTCGTTGGCGGCACACCACTCCTGGATGGCAGACATTCAGAGATGAGGGAGGGAGAGGGGGAGGCCGAGGGTAGCCTGAAAATGAGCTGGGTATCATCCACATAGCACTGAAAGTTGCGACAGAGAGTGGCGATGCAGTGGGCAAGGAGTGCCAGGTATTGGTTGAAGAGCCAGGGAGAGAGGTTAGATCCCTGGGGGGCACCACAGGTAGAGAAAAAGATGTCGGAGAGGAAGGACCCCAGTTGGACCTGGGAGGGTCGGTTGGAGAGGAAAGAAGTCAGCCACACCAGAGCCTGACCAGTAACACCCACTGTGCCCCCTAATACAGTACCTGAAATCCTGAAGCGCCCCTTTCATTGCATAGTGATTTTATGATGAGGAGATAAGAACACCCAGAGTAATGTGCTATTTCTCTTGTGATGTTAGATTAACAACTTGTAGGATTTACAAGGGATTAAGAATCACGATAAACACTGAATGAGTATGTGTGGCCATAAAGGCAAATTCTAGCATAGTCAAAGATGTATCAATCAACCATCATCTGACCAGAGCTCCTCCCTGATGAGTTCAGCTGACCTACAAGCATCACGATGAAACTTCAAGGAGTCTTGTCAATCACTGAGCTTCATCCCATGGATCTATATGTGCCCCATCCCCACTGCACAATCTCATCGATTCATGTATCCCCTAGCTCCCACGTCATAGGTGACATGGTTTTGTAACAAAATGTGAATGTTTGCTGATGTTAGACAGACCGCTCTTGGAGTTGGCAAAGTTCATTGCTTGCCATATATTGGTTTGGATAAAGTTTTACTTTTAACTTCACCTGCATTTGGTCTTGGTCTCATTCCCAACTGGGGTGTGTCCATCATTGACTCTTCTTGAGGAGTTTTAAAAGCCTTTTGAGGGATGCTTACTTTCAGTATATACATTTCAAACTAAATATGATACTATTACATCAAGATCACGAAGCAGCACAGCCAATACCAGTCCAATCAGTTTGGACCCAGACTCATATGGTGATACACAGACTCCCACTGAAGAGAATTCCAAATAAGACACCACTCTTGCTAGTGGTAAGGGTTTTTTAGAACAGATACAATGATACAAAAAGGGCAGCCAACAAATTTACAATGTAAAACAAATGAGATTTCGAGACCCACCTGTTTCAAATATGCAAACACCAATTACCATGTCAGGGATAGCAGGGGAGGCAAACGAAAATGCAAGACCAGACATAGTCTGGTCGCACAGGGATCTTGACAAGGGCCAACACAAGGAAACAATTGAACAAATGAGTGTTCCTAACCTAGTGGTGAATCTATCACACCGCAGTTTGAGTAACAATCAAATCAGGGTTCTGAACAAAGGACTTTCCTTTGCACCCACCAATAGCACAGATTTTGTCCAATTTCAAATAGATCTGTTCAAATTCATCCGAAAACTAAAACTAAAGACATTTTTTGCTAATCAAGTCAAAACACATATTTCCAAAACAACAGTAGCCCCACTTAGTACTCATACTATGACAGATATTGACAACATTGAGACACTACTATCTTTAACTTCAGATAATGCTCCAGACAGAGCACAAGTGATGGATGATCTTGATGTACAAAATAGACATTTAGAAATGACTGAATTTAAACCTAGATCCAAATTTACACCAGTTTTTTGCACCGACAATATCATAGACACTTTTCATGCAGCTAGCCATACATAACACTTTGGATAAACCAGCAAAAACTATCCATCATAGAAATCTTGACTTGCAAGAATTTCAAGCCTTAGAAGAGTTAGAGGAAGACTCAACTATTACGATTAAAGAAGCAGATAAGGGTGGCAATATTGTCATACTTAATACCGATGATTACATCCAAATGGGGATCAAACATTTAGAGACACCAGGTGGCTGCATCAAACTAACCCAAAATCCAACCAAACAAATAGTACAGGACTTGCAATGCATTATCAATGAATGGCACACCTCAGGACATTTACCTGATGATGAAAAACTGTTTCTGATGATCACAGACCCTAGGATGCCCATTCTTTATTTTTTACCCAAAATACAAAAACATTTTACAGAGTTACCGGAAGTTAGGCCTATCATGAGTGGCATTGGATAGGTGACAGAAGCAATCTCACAACACCTTGGTGAGGTATTCCATCCTTTTGTCATCAAAATGAGTTCATATCTAAGAGATACTACACAAGTTCTGCAATTCCTACCAAACATAGTTTGGCAACCAAACTTTTGTTTGGCGACTCTAGATGTCACAGCCTTATATTCTAACATTAATCATGATCTAGCGATTCAAGCCGAAGATTTTATTTTCCGTAATTCATCTGTCTCCTACCATCACCACATTCAAATGATCAAGTCCTTTCTCAAATTTTCCTTATCCAACAAAGCATGTCTTTTTAACAATGTCTATTATTTACAATCAAAAGGTGTTGCTATGGGTGCAAAATTTGCACCATCTTTGGCGAATCTCTTCATGTCACATCATGAAGAAACACATATACTCAACAAACCAGAATTCCAAGGCAAACTCATTTGTTGGAAAAGGTATATTAACGATATTTTGATTATCTGGCAAGGCACAACCATTTCCTTTGATGAATTTGTTACTTATGCTAACCACAGCAACTTTGGCATCACTCTGTCTGGGCATTCCAGTCTCACTACAATCACTTTTCTGGACCTTGAAATCTTTGTAGAAAACAATACATTACAAACCAGGACTTTGAGAAAACTGATTGCAGTTAATGCCATACTGCATGCCAGGGCAGGAGCTGTCACCAAAAAGCCACCATACTTAACATCCCAGGGGGTGAATTCTACAGGGCGAGAAGAAACTGTTCCAAAGATACTGACTATGAAGTAGAACGTACACAGCTGATCAAACGTTTTAAGCAAAGAGGCTATCTCCAAAAACAGTGCTCAAAGCATCTCATAAATACTTTTCAACAAACCAAGCTGATTTACTTGTCTCAAAACCCCCAACAGACAATAAAGCCAGACACATTTCAATCATTATTCAATATTCCGGAGACACACCAACCTTCTTCAAACTGGCCTGTAAATATTGGCATCTTTTACATTGGGACCCAGACATCATACCTTACATTACAGAGAAGCCGAAATGTGCCTTTACCAAAGCCAATACTCTTCAGAACAGACTTAGTCGTTCCCTTTTGAATCCCTCCAAGGCCATGACCTCTTCTACATGGCTGAAGAAACCAGTTGGCTTTTTTAAATGTGCCAACTGCAACCAGTGCCAATATGCCTATCGAAATTGCCAGGAATTCATTGACAACACTGAGATTAAAATTACAATCAAAGACTTCATGAATTGCAAAACATAATTTGTGGTCTATGCGATAATATGTGTTTGTAACAAGCTGTACATAGGGAGCACTATCAGATAGCTGAGAGTTTGCATTAGGGAACATCTCTCCAGTCTGAATAAAACAGACACAAATTTACCACTGGCGTTACACTGGCTGTGAGAACACCAATTGGCTAACAAAGCTGATATTTGCTTTATAGGTCTCATCAAAGCCAAGAGTGGCAAGCGTGGTGGCAACCACTGGCGTTACCACTGGCGTTACACTGGCTGTGAGAACACCAATTGGCTAACAAAGCTGATATTTGCTTTATAGGTCTCATCAAAGCCAAGAGTGGCAAGCGTGGTGGCAACCTTTGCATGAAACTCAGGCAAATAGAATCTAAGCTTATCTGCCTCTTACGTTGCACCACCATTGGCCTAAATACAGACCACGAAATGCATGTGTTTTTGTAAAGAAGATTGCATTTTCCTCTTGTCTGCATTGGCATTATCTACAATATCTCAAAACGTTTTGTGAATTAAACACGAGACAATAACTTTGATGTTAAGCAAGTTTAATTCCTGCTATGCGCACATTTAAACTACCCAATTAGGTTTTATTATTAAAAATGTGTGTGATAGTTGCTCGTCCCTGCTACTGTATTCTCTTCTTTTTTTCTTTTTTTCTTTCTCTCCTTTTTTTTCTTTTTAAACCACTTTGCTCCCATTGGTTCTTTCTATTCACACTGTCAACATATGACATATTTATATTTTCACAAGTGCCGTGGGAACATCACATCTGGCTCTAGTTTTCCTTACAACAATATGCCATTTATACCGTCCAGCCTTTTTCTCATTTGGCTAAGACGCATTGGACATCTTTATCTGTGCCACTTAACCGAGCACCTGCTTATTTTGTCAAATCCACCATGTGCTCAAGCCCATTACTTTTTTCATTACAATTCTGGCTCTAGTAAGATCTGCCTTTTACCATCAAATGTCAACAGTCCCTATTGGACGGCACTTTTCGTGACGTCCATATGCTGCTTCCGTTTATTTACTCAGAAGTGTTGCGCATGGCGTCGTGAGCGTGACGTCATCCACATAACGTGCACGTGACGTCACGCGCGCGGCACATGCGTGACAACACAACGCTAACAGCGTATTTACTCAGACACCCTACCTGCGCATTCAAGGCAGACTTGGCGCTTATCCTACAAGGAGATGGGGATTGGGCCCCTATATTTTGTTTCACAGATAATTTTATTCTATTTCAGCAGGAACATTAGTAGATAACTACCATGATATCCACAGACACTTTTGTGTTTAATATTTTTCCTGGTTTTTTCAGGATTTGGGCTTACAGTCATCAGATTGAATTGCTATGCATACATTTCTATTATCATCTGCTACTTAGCATCAGGGTAAGTCTTCTGATATTTGACTCACCCAAATATTTATCTCACCATTTACTCCTGATACTACCATACCTGCTATCCTTCTGAAACGGGTATCTTAATCTCCCTAGTTGGCCTCATATATGTGCCTTAACAGCCATCCATCCATAACATATGTGCTTACTCGGACACACAGTATGCTAGCCTCTCTATTATTCTAATATCTAACGTGTGACCATCTCACATGTTTCAAATGCTGTCTCCACACAGGTGACGTAACTTTTCCAGGCTCATTGGTGTTGACCCTTCTTTTGCACTAGTCATCAATTATTTACACTTCCCTCACCGATGAGATGTTCCCACTTGCATTTTCTGACTCCTTCTGTTCACGTTTTTCTAACAACTCTGAGTACACCATTTTTTGTCAAGTGGAGATTTGTCCTAAACTGACTATTGTGCTTACCAATATTGTTTGATTTTGTTGTTCCTTTTGATGTGTGCCGCCATGATCATTTTGCTTTACTTACATCACCAAACTACTGAATCATAGAATGGAATTCCATTCAATTTTACTTACAATGTCATGTTATATTTGTTCAATTTCTGTCTACTTTGCCACTATATGATTTTTGTGTTTCTATGCCTTACATTACCAATGGCATTCATGTTACCTTTATGTTAACAATGCTTTATGTTCATATTTTACTTTGATACATGATTCTTATTATTGTACAGCCTTGATAATGACCTAGAGGGTCGAAACACGTGTCGGCTGTTTCCATACAACATCTGATACAAATATAAAGATTACATCTACTATATCACAAGATATGATGTCAAAAAAATAATTTTTTCTAAGCTATTTGGATTAATGTCAATGACAATACTCAGGATTAGCGCATTGGACTTACCTTCAATTTGTAATTTCCATTTCATGTGTCCTGGTACCTTCTAGGGGGCCCCAATGGAAGTATACTGATGCTGCAGATCCAATCTGTAATAATATTTCTCCTCAACAGCCATTGGCGGTATTAACTAGCGCACTGTCTCCTTACGACCCCTAGGTTCTCTTTTATGATCCTCAGACCAACACTTAATTTAGGGTAGTGGGCATTGTTTGCAAGGTCTATTTGCAGGAAAACCAAGTGCATTGTCTTGGGAAGACCCATATTTCAGTGATGTTTATCAAATGGAGTTTGTGGTACTGGGAGTCAAAGTGGTATGTGAAGAGGAATATTTTATTAGAGAACGAATGTGAGTTGCAAAAGCACAAAGTGAAGTGAGTGGAAGGGGCTAAAGAGAGAAATGGAAGTCTCCAGATGACTGAGGTTTGTGGCAATGAAGCGCGTGTGGTGTGTGTGTCAGAGAAACAATCCATGTGTCCTTTAGGACATTTGGGGATGGTCGAGTTTGGGAAGAAAAGGTAGGGGTATCAAGCTATGGTCGTACTTTCTTTTAGGGAAGCAATGTTCCAAACAGAGTAGAAGGTAAAGGATAATCATGATGAGATTTAGGATGGGAGGGTGCATGGTGACAGATATAAGCATAGGGGTTGTGGCGGAGGCGGATCTTAATGGGGTTGAGGACCTGAAAGTATACAGGGGGATAGTACCTAATATGTTAGATGGGAGATGATGATGCGGGGGTTTCGGCAATTTCATGCCCCAAAAGGGCAAAAAAGGAGTTGCCCTTATGCATAAAGCCCTTTGTCACAGAAAAAACAGATTCTGTACATCTTGGCCTTGATCATGAGATGTGGCAAGTGACCCCTTGAGCCATTGAACAGGCGGCGTGGTGTGAGCTTGGCAGCTGATAAAGAAAGGGTTAGGCCCGGAGGTGTGTGTCTTTGTGCTCCAAGATGAAGCTCTGAGCAGGCATGTAGTTGCTCCTACTAAGCAATGTTTACCTAAACCCTAACTTGGAGAAATTGATAGGCTGGAGGGTTCAGTAGCTCCTACGGCATTATACCGGCACAAAGGGGTGTTCAGGAGGGTGGGTTGAGGGAATGAACACAGTCACGTGAATTCTCGAACCAACATGATCAGGCTGTTGGGTTTCAGTCAAGTGGTTGTTCAGTGGCAAGGGGCGCACTGATGTGCATTGAGAAGTGATATCTTATGTGGGGGAATCCACCAGACAATGACAATTGCCAATTGAGGTTGCTAATCATGCATAACTGATCATTCTACAGACAAGGATGAAATGGCCCAAATATATCAGGCATATTCTGTTTGAAACGCTTGCATCCTGTATTTACAATGGAAAAGGAAAATTATGAACAACAGAATACATACAATAAAAGCAGGACTGGATGAGCAACTCACCAATATTGAACCACTTGGGAGCGCATATGCCTATGGTAACCAGATAACACCATGTCAGCTAGCTACCCATTTCTTAGTCATGGGTTCCCTTTCTAAAAATAATTTAAATGCGTTACAGTTAAGCCAATCAAGCCTATAACTCCCAGAATGCATTCGTGTGTGAAAGAGAAGTTAAGACAAGTACTGAAAAATTGTGTCCCAGTAACCCGGAGTTTTCTGGTTGCTCTTTGTCTATCCCATTCCACAAATGCACTGTGCGTTCCTGCACTCTGCAGCGCTGCATGTGTCAAATCCACAAGGGACCACAATCCTGCACTGCACCCAGCCACGATTGCTCCTTACTGTACCGGACAGTCCCTCCTGCTTAAGTGCACTGCAGCCTTAAATGCCACCCAGGACTGATAGGACTATGGAGTGCACGACCACCTGGCAAGCATGGCCCCACCATGGTCCATGCATGCCCCCCACCATTCACTCCAGCACTATAGCCAAGCACTTGAATATCCCCATCTCCCCAGTAGATGGAGTAAACTAAATATAGCAAAAAGTGCCATAAGGGGGCAGGAATAAAGGCTCAAATGCATATACTTCAGAATTGTATTAAAATAAAATAATAATAGTAATTTTGCATTTATGTAACGCTACGAACCCTCAGGCATCTGAGCGCTGCTTATTATCACCCACGGTGTGTGGTGCTCATTTATTGACCTCGGAAGGATGAAAGGCTGAGTTTGGCCCTGTTGAGATTCACAGATGTCAAAGGGAGCGCTCTACTCGCTGTGCTATCTGACTGGCTAACGTGCTGAAGAAGTGCATGTAACAAAGTTGATCCTAGACTACTCGCATCAGTACAATTAAAACACTGAAAGGCAGAATGTGGTGGTGTAGAATGAACCATTTAGGTTTTTACTGTTGAACATTTGTACTTAATAAACAAAAGAAATCAAAACCCAATAATCAGAAATACCTGGTTGTGAATTGTCAAGCTTACCTCGCGTTCACAAGATCAAATGCTGTCAGGTTCTTCTGCACCTCACCTTGCAACGAGGCTGGAATTTGGATGACTATTGAACTGCTTCAAATCTGCGATGCACATCTCAAAGCCAACAGTTGGACTCGCGTTTATAAAAAAACTTCAGGCTGACAAGCATGCCTTTGTAAGCCTGCGCTGTGCGCCAACATTCAGGGCCTTTTTCTGAGCGCCTGGTGAAACGAGAAAAGCGTCTTGCTGTGATGAAATACAATTTTTCTTATTTGCTCCATATAAAGTGCATATATCTATATATAAGTAAAGCAACATGATATAGGAACAATAAGAGAAGCTAATGGCACTTTTCATGTTTCACATGCCCCTCAGAATGAATCCCACAGACCTGAGGAACATTTGCTTTCTGATTTGATTTGATTTGATTTGATTTGTTGATTTATAACGTGCATATCCCCTAATGTATGAGGAAAGCTGGACAGAAACGGTATCTGGGCACAGATGTTTAGTAAAGTGGGCAGGGAATTGTGAAATCATTGAAACAGGTGAGTCTTGAACTTCTTTTGTGAAAAGAAAAATATAAGCTGGTTTTTCAAAGGTCCATGGGAAGGGAGTTCCAGATGTGGGGACCCAACACCGAGAAACACCTGCCACCTCTATGTACAAAATGTGATAAAGGCATTTCTATAAGAAGATGTTGGTCAGAGGATCCTAGGGATGGTACTGGTTAATAGAGTGTGAGCTTGGCTGCAAGGAGATGGGAGCGAGGCCATGAAGGCACTTGAAAACAAGACAGAGGATCTGAAAATGATGCTCTGGTGCAGCAGCAGCCAATGAAGTGATCTGCGGTGGGAAGAAATAGATGCAGATTTTGGCAGATGAATAAGGAGTCTGATAGCCGCATTTTGAGCTACCTGAAGGTGGTGGATTTGTTCAGCTGGTATCCCGGAAAGGAAAGCATTACAGTAGTCAAGTTTAGAATTGATCAATCAACCAATGACTACCGGTCTGTCTTTTTCCTAGATGAGAGGAAGAATTGGCCGCAGAAGGCTGAGCCGACAGTAAATAGGCTTCACTGTCCCACTAACCTACTGATTGCAGTCCGAATTGGACTGCCAAATGCAGCTGAGATGTTTGACCTTATGTGCGTAAGAGAAGGGGGGTTTAAAAAAAAGCAGGGTAAGGAGGTAAATGAGAGTAATCAGCCAGGCGGTGTTTGGGTCCGAAGAGGATAACCTCTGGTTTAGAGAGGTTAATTGCAACATATTGGGTAGCATCCAGCCCTTTTTGTCTGTGCGAAATCCGACATGTGTTTGATGGAGTCCGGGGAATTATTTACCAGCACGTAAATCTGTTTGTCGTGGTCATAGGAGTGATAAAGTAAATCAAATTTGGAAGACATAGTCAGAAGCGGTTCAATGTAAATAATTAACAACAGAGGTGATAAGGAGTAACCCTGTGGAACCCCACAGGGGACAGGCAATGAGCTGGAGTGGCATGCTCCAACCTTGACCTGTTGTGTTCGCTCGGACAGAAAGTGAGTCTGGATTTAACGATATTAAAGTCAACTGAATTTCAGAAGTGAATGAATAATGTTGATAATTGAGCAGCCCCTGCCTCCTTGAGCGGCATTAAGCCCACAGCAAAGGCAATACACTTAATCTGGCAGTCACCCCCTCCCTATCCATCCTGCATCTTCCCTCCTAACTTTGGGCTACAGCAATGGCTGAGGATAGGAGCACGTTGCTAAGATAATGTATGCAAGCAACTGTAACGTTGCCAGTGGCCGTCCACAATTCGTATATTGCAGGTTACTTTAACACAAAAAGGGAACAATACCCCAGGACTTCATTGAAAATTGCAACAACTGTCACACTATTCCAAAATTGATCCTGATGAGAGCACCAATGTGGAACATAACAGGAGGTGCCCCAGCTTGTAATTTGCATAAACTATAAAGTTCCTATCTAAACTAAACAACTGAGACAGACTAAGTGGTGCCAGGGTGAAGGAAGGATAAAATACAGTCATTCTGACCCACACATTCAGGGCTTCCTTGATACCGCAGTTCTCGCACCCAATGTCTCCCCTCTGTGGTTTGATCTCTGTTTTACCCATCCTGGTACCTCATTTTACAGGGGACGTGTGTTGCTTCTAGAAAGAAATATGGTTGCTTTGGTTTTAAATCTTTGGTGGACACTTTATGGAGATTGGGACCTGGGGGTTTTGGATTTATCAGAAATTCAAAGGGGTGGGGGTCGAGTCAGTAGTGTGAGGCTCGCTACGGCCTGGCTGGGTCGGGGTTAGAGGCCCAATGGCAGGTTAGTGGAGATGAAGGGACGCAGCGCGAAGCCTGGTGCTGTCTCACGTTATTCGCAGGGCACATTCCTTGAGGTGATACTAACTATTCGCAACACTGACAAGACGAGAGGGAAATGGACTTCCGTGGGAACAGGATTTAAGCAGAGCCACCATGTTGTGCAGAAATTGGGCTTTGTAACTAAGTGTGAACTTGGAACATGAGCAATGCGAGCCTGCATCTTGTCCTTTCTAGGCCTAATACAAAACTGAGTAGTGGGGTGAGGACATTTCTAGCGCTGAGCACCTACTTCTATGCACTGCAGGGTCTTTGTATGGTATCTCAGGATGTATAGGGCTCCCCCCTTGTAGGGTATATTGCCTCATATGGGGTCTGCTTTATTTGGAAGCTCCTAGGGGGGTGGGATAGGCTAATGTCCATCCCAGCACCTCTTTCTATCTGGCAACACCATCAGTGGTTCAAAAAAGAACCTGGTAGCAGAAAAAGAAGCATCACCAGTGCCGTCCACAGTCCACGCGACCATACAGCTGGGCCAGACTCTCCTTTAGAAAAAGACTGTCCGGAGTAACCTCCCTTTGTAGAATATACAAACAAAATTATAAGGGACTGTACTCATGGGAGGGATAACACTCACCTTTCTGTCATTAATATGATCCTGACTCATCGTCACAAGCTAAGAGCAATCAACAATCTAAGGCATGGCACGAAGGCTGCCTTTTCTGCACACTCAAAGCTGGCCCAAAAAAGCCCTTAAAGCATGCACAATAGGTTTACCATAAAATCTGTAAATCTTGCAAGCACGAGGCCAGCCAGCTGCCCACAGAATAAACTCCAACCTTGCTCTTGCCCATATGGCCCTACAGCCCATAGTCCCCCTGGCTGAATATGATATAAAAAGATATGGCATTTATAACATGCCTATACACAAGTGTTCCACCCTAGCCTGGTCCATAACCCAAGCGACACAAAGAGCCAAAGTGTGGGAGCAGACAGGGTGAAAAGGCTTATACAAGAAGACAAACCGTTGATCAGAAGAACCCCTGACTCATACTTCTGAAGGCAATGCACAATACAAAATTGAGGAAAGTCCAAAAGAGAGAAAATAATGAATAGTAGAATCAAATAAGTCCTATGGTGAACATAAAAGCGAATGGCCTCCGGCTAGAAGAATCTACCTCAGAAATCCAAAGCATGAGCATCTCTCGCCCTCTTCAAGGAGATCAAACCCATGAGGGTCACACATTTTGGCTAAAACGGTTTCCAAGGAAATATCAGAATTAGGAGGCCGCCCTCTAAACAAAGCCAAAACAAATGACTGTCCCAAAGGCAAGAACATTTAGCCCAGAATGGGTAAAAGATACCAGAATCCCTTTCAACATCAATAGATGTTCCCCAAAGGAAAACCTGCCACCAAAACATACCTTCATAAAATTGCAGAGCAATAGACATGAATTGTCTAATAAGATAAGGATGTAGTCAACCATGCCAGGAATTTGACTACCTGAACTTCATCTGCTCTAAAGGCATCCAGAGCCCTTGGAAAGTACCCATGCCTCCATACCACCTCATATATTCACTATTCGCAATATTATAAAGATCAAAGAGCACTCTAACCACACAAAGAGCAACAGCCTACGAGATCATTCTATCCAGTGCAAACATTCACATAGTGAGATGTAAAACAGTTAACCCTGCAACATTCATCACAGAAGCATGCACAGTGGAAGATATGCAAACACATGATTGTACTACGTACAGAGGAGAGGATGGAGATACATCCACAGTAAGTAAAAATGCATTATCTGAGGGTGAAATATATTTTATAGATGGGACAGCCTCAATCAACTCAGAAACAGGAGAGAAACATGTGGGGGTGGCTGTTGTACGACTGGAGGAAGATGAATATGAAGTACATGGCCAACAAAGGTTACCTGCTCATTACTCAGCACAAGCAGCAGAGTTAGTAGCCCTTATCGAAGCACTACACGCAGCAAAGGGATGTGCAGTAACAATCTACACAGACTCTGCATACATGACCACAACAGTACATGGGGGATTGGCTAGATGGGGGAGGAGAGGATTCCATAGAGCAGACGGATCCCTACTGAAGCACGCAGAATTACTAAATAGAGGTGCTAAAGGAACCTACAATTGTAGCCATAGTGAAATTCCAGGCCCATACAAATAGCAATGACGTCATCTCTCTAGGGAACCCAGCAGCGGATGCCGCCGCAAAAGAAGCATTGTATTTAGCAAAGGGAAAAACAGATGAGTACATAGTGCAGAAACACGTGGAAGAGGATCGTCTTGATGGGTATAATGGGTATAATTCAATGCCTATATCCCAGATATTAGAGTTTCAAGAAGGGGCGACAGGTGAGGAGAAGGAGTTGTGGGAAAAAAGAGGGTGTAGCCAGTCATCCACAGACCTCCTTTGGAGTCAAAACAACAAAGGTAAAGCAATGCTAGGAATAACACATAAATTGTGCACTATTTATCACCCACAATCGAACGGCGTGGTTGAGAAGATAAATGGCCTCCTCAAAGGAAGATTGTTGAAATTGTGTTTCACATTAAAAAAGAATTGGGTGAATTGCTTAACCCTGGCCTTGTTTGAACTGAGAAATCAACCGTGCAATGACCACCATCTGTCACCCCATGAGATTGTGACAGGAAGGTGTATGCATACAGCCCACTTCCCACTGTGCAGACACTCAGATGCTCACAGAAGTGCAACAGTACTAGGGGAAGAGTTCAATGAATACAAAACATACAAAAGCAGCTCGTATGATTGCCAGACAGCTTGCACCCCATTCACACAAGAAGCAACAATAACACCAGCAGTGGACAGTCCCACAGGCCAGCTAATGCCAGGGGAGATGGTGTATGTGAGGAGTTTCGTACTTCGGTGGAACTCTCCAAGATTTCATGGCTTATATGAAGTGGTCTATCGCAAACCCACTGCCGTAAAGGTAAAGGGGCTGAGAAATTGGATACATTTGACACATGTGCGAAAAGCTTATGCGAGTGTAACATAATAAACAGAAACAGGAATGGCAGAAGAAGAAACAAAAACTTAATAGGAGAAAGGTGTAACTTAAGAGATACAAACGTAACAGAGAAAAAAGCAATAAATGAGGAAATATAATGATGTGTATAACAACGTTGATGAAACCTAAGAAATATTATTGTCTCTCTCTCTCTCTTTCTCTCTTCCCCTCCCACAGTTCAAGGGGGAAGCGGGGGGAGGACCGTTAATGCAGCATGATGTACTGAAAGGTAGAGCACATTCTAAAAGTAACAAAAGACAAAGAAGGGAGGCGGGGAGGAGAAAATATGATGAATATTCTGGGTTGGGATTAGATATAATAGAGGATACAAGGCACCCGCACCAGTCCAATAAGTGGTATGCAGACATGAGTTACACTGTAAAACAAACAACTACCGAGAGCTGTTATGTGTGATCTCTCATCCTCCAGACTTCAGGTACCCCAAGGTACTTCTGCCACAAGAATCACCTATTGCAGATGCCCAGTGTCTCCTTCATCTCGTCTTATGTAGAATAATGTACACCTTCCAGGGACACACCTTCTATTTTAAAATGCTACTGAATGAAAAAACATGCCACTCAAGGCCGAAAGGAGTGGTGTGCCTCAAGGAACCCTTTTTAGTGATCAAGGGAACATTGTATTCGGACAATAAATGGTAGTACGAACAAATCACATGCAAGGCAGAATCGCTACGAGGATTGGCAGCAGAAAAGTTGCATTGGATCGAGAAAACATGCCGCTCTGATATGAGCCCAACACATCACAAAGCTCACTTGCGTCACAGCCCTGGAAAAACCCTTCAAACTGCAAAAAGAAATTACCTGCGAACTGTGCTTTCTCGGTGAAGGAAAAATAAACATGGGCACAAATAAGAACTGTAACAAAACACTCATCATGCCAGACATGAAGAAGGGAACAGCTGCATTAATGGATACATTCTGGGTTTGCAGCAAACAGGCTTACCTGCACCTCCCACAGTCATGGAGGGTCACATGCTCCTTGGCAACGCTGCATTCCACCCTGATGGTGGTCCTGGAAAGTCACATTCAAGAAGGAAAAGGGCTGCCAGCTGTCCAAGATTCAGGGGCTCAACAATCAACAGATGAGGTGTATGCCCTGTTCGCAGAGAACAGGAAAAGTTTGGTATCCAGAAAAAGAAGGTTGTCCAATTACATATCCAAGGCATCCACAGAACTTTTGGTACAAATTCCAGACAGGTTCCGATTGTTCAATTCCACTGAAACATTTTTCGTTTCCCTCATCCCAAGTAATCAAGTGCGAGCCAGCGCAAAATGGCTTCAGATTACGCACTGGGAGCTGATTCAACTGGCTAATGACACAGAAGAAGGATTCAATGTAATCAAGGTGGTGCTGGGGGCACTGTGGCTAATGACAATGGAGAACAGGTATGCCCTAGACCTATTGACAGCCATGGATGGAGGGAGCGCATGTTGCACTTTCATGCCTTCTGCAGACGTGGACAATGGGACCCTGTCCCACATTATCACAGCTGTGAACAACCTTGGCGAACGGATGAAGGCAGAAGGAGGGGTGCAGCCAAGCTCGTGGTTTGATGACGTTTTTTCATGGGTACCTTCCTGGCTCGGGATGATGATCAAACTATTAGTACCCATCATCGTCTTTCTTCTCCTCATTTTTTGTGTGTGCCAGCTAGGCCTTCGGTGCTGCACAAACACAGTCCCCAATGGTGCAATGATGATGGTGACAATGGGCAACGCTAGAGGAGTGGCACAGATGACACATGAAGCACAAGTAAAAACAGGTGAGGATCCGGTATATAAGTATAGAATGGTACCATTGTACTATGATGGGGACATAGTGGATAGGTTATACCACACTATAATGAAGGAGCCCCACACACTAGAGTGGTATAAGGAAGTGTGGGTGGACTTGGAGGGGAATGGGGGTGTATATATATGACCTGCGCTCCTGACGAATATGCTAGTGTGGGACAGAGCCTCCGGGGAGTGTGTAGGGTCTGGATGCCACGAAAGGGAACACTGGCTTGGGACGAAGCAGTAGCAGATGAAGAAGAAAGAAGGAGATTGAGTGAGCTGCAATATTCGTTACTTAAGTAACGAAAGGGGGGAATGTATGGGAGGAAAGGTTTTTAGGGCCCCCCCATCCCCTCCATTCCACACCAACCTATGACTCACCCGACAGCCAGCTATGCACCTGGGGTCCGAGATGCAGGATGGCTGTGGGTCAATGCATGGAGATGCACGGCCCATCCTGACGTATGGTACAAACTCTATTTTGTGAAACACTTAGACTCCATTTTGGTAATAAGCAAACTTAGGCCTCACTAACACAAGGCAGTTCTCCCCTCCTGACCGCGCACAGCAAGGCTGGCGCTTCCCTCGCCCTCAACCTCTTGGCGGTCCTGCTGTAAGCCTGTTCTCATGGGAGACTAGGTGCGAACAAGTTACATGACAAAGACTGTATCTTTCACCTTCCACAGTCGATCATTGACATGCAGATGACCGGACCGAAGCTGTGGTTTGAGAAAAAGCAAACTATCTCCATAAACCTTCCCTTGTCCCCTTACAGGCCCCCCATATATTACAACATCTGTAGATAACCCCCAACCCTAACCCTCGTTTGAAGTGCCAGACGTGTATGTTAAGCCTGTGTGCAACCCTGTTTTACCCATGCAGCTAAGCCAACTGAAGGGATGATAAATTCACTATGAGTCCACAAAACAGATTGTACATATTGAAATGAAATGGCTCTCACTCATCCCAGATCGTACACGAAACCACAACATGGATGGTCAAGTTTTTCATTACTAATCACGGGTTATAGGTTTTGCACAATAAACAAGGCAACAAATGATTCTCTAAGAATGTATGGTTCTAAATGTATTCAATTAAGGGTTGTAATATGTATGGTCTTGATAACATGAGTGCCCATTGTATAACAGAGTGTGCTTTGCAGAATTCAGTTAATCTCTGAACATTGAGGTATGTACATTATATTATAAACAGGATGTTGCAGATTTTTCGCTGTACCAATGCACACACTGACCTATTTCCACCTCATTAGAGATGACAGCTCTATGTGTACCCAACATACCGTAGCAAATGTACGCCCCAATATGCTACAGGCCGCTTCCCCCTCACCTCTCTCAGTTATTGCTGCGTACACAGGCCCCACTTACCTTTTCCCTCTGGCTGGGCCCGGATGTGAAACCGTACTAAATATAAACATAAATGTGTAACATATACAATGTTCATAAACTTGCAGATTGATCAATGTACTTGTAACTACACTGGCTTAATGCTACCTTGCATTTTTAATGATGTGCTTGTAACCCTGTAAAACAAAATGAGCTAGAATCAACAGGGCCCCCTCTCCCTTCTCCTGCAGCACCGCACACCCAGCACCCACCTTCCTCCCGCCTCAGGTCGGGCTGACAACTAAAGGCCCTTATTTAATTGATTTGTAACTGCAACCTTTCACTGCTCCGTTAAGCCTGCACCAAGTACCAGCCCTCCCTAAACCCCAGATCCATAATAATATCATATAACATGTTTCACACCTCGAGACCTTGGTTAAAAGAAATATAGGTAACAAGTCCTTCATCCTACTGCCTTTTTGATGTACCAGCAATGTGCACTCTGACCCAATAGTATCCAAGCTCACCCCAAGCCCGACTGACCATGGTGGCAGTATATTTACTTTTGTACTAACATACTATAAATATGTCCCCCACTAGATCTAACAAACCAGAATGGTAAAGGTACCCCAGACATGAAGTGATATGATATGACATTTATGACGCGCCTATACACAAGTGTTTCAAGGCGTGACGAGGCAAGGGGGGGGACAAGGGAAGGACAGACAATGATCCTACTGGGCCAAGTGCTATTCAGATTGCGCAAGTGCATGGGAAGGGGGAAAAATAAAAAGTGCACGGAGGAAGGGAGAGGAGAAAGTGCAGTACATGGGAAAAGTGGAATAAATAAGAAATAAATAACGGCCAGCTGGTGTTAAGTGCAAGGAAGTGCAGACAAAAGTGCTAGTAGGGGGACTGTAGGGATACAGAACAGTCCCCAGATGCAGGGGTTGTCAGGGAGGCAGTGCAAGTGGGCAAACTGACGGGGCCTGGGGCAGAGATCAGAAAGGGTGGCCAGGTAACCCGAGCAGTTTCAGTCAGAAAATCAGCAGGGGAGAGGGGGAGAGAAAGCAGAGGCAAAGTGGAAGGTTTTGAGGTGCTTCCGGAACCAGAGATGGTTTCAGGGAGGCAGGAAGCCTGTTCCAGAGAGAGGTCCCAGTCGAAGAGAGTAATCTTCCACCAACTCGTTGCTTGGAGAAGCGACTGACACTGAGGGAGTTGGAGGCGGATGAGCGAAGAGCTCGAGAAGGAAGATATTTAGGAAGAGAGAGCTGAAGGTATTGCGGCCCCGACCACAGAAGCCCTTGTGTAAATTTAGAGAGTTTTGAACTTAATCCTTGCAGACACTGGGAGCCAGTACAGAGATTTCAGTCCTGGAGAGATATGATCCCTGGGCTTGAGGCCAAGGACAAGTCTTGCAGTCCTGTTCTGGATAAGTTGCAGAGGGCGGAGGGTAGAGGCAGGTAGATTTAGATAGAGGCTGTTACAATAGTCCAGCTTAGAGAGAACCAGGGCTCTGGAGATAGTGAGCTTCTGGGGGAAGAAGAGGAAAGGAGGAATACCTCTAAGGAGGTGCAGCTGGTAGTGTGACTTCTTAGAGATGTCAGAGATGTGAGGGGAGAAGGAGAGAGCAGAGTCGAAGATGATCCCAAGGTTTTTTGCCTTGCAGGTGGGAGTAGGAAGAGGGCCAAGAGAGGCCGGCGACAGAGCTGCAGGGAAGGAGGGAGTGGGTGTGCCGATGAGTAGAATCTCAGTCTTACTGGCATTAAGGCAGAGGTCGTTGGCGGCACACCACTCCTGGATGGCAGACATTCAGAGATGAGGGAGGGAGAGGGGGAGGCCGAGGGTAGCCTGAAAATGAGCTGGGTATCATCCACATAGCACTGAAAGTTGCGACAGAGAGTGGCGATGCAGTGGGCAAGGAGTGCCAGGTATTGGTTGAAGAGCCAGGGAGAGAGGTTAGATCCCTGGGGGGCACCACAGGTAGAGAAAAAGATGTCGGAGAGGAAGGACCCCAGTTGGACCTGGGAGGGTCGGTTGGAGAGGAAAGAAGTCAGCCACACCAGAGCCTGACCAGTAACACCCACTGTGCCCCCTAATACAGTACCTGAACTCCTGAAGCGCCCCTTTCGTTGCATAGTGATTTTATGATGAGGAGATAAGAGCACCCAGAGTTATGTGCTATTTCTCTTGTGATGTTAGATTAACAACTTGTAGGATTTACAAGGGATTAAGAATCACGATGAACACTGAATGAGTATGTGTGGCCACAAAGGCAAATGCTAGCATAGTCAAAGATGTATCAATCAACCATCATCTGACCAGAGCTCCTCCCTGATGAGTTCAGCTGACCTACAAGCATCACGATGAAACTTCAAGGAGTCTTGTCAATCACTGAGCTTCATCCCATGGATCTATATGTGCCCCATCCCCACTGCACAATCTCATCGATTCATGTATCCCCTAGCTCCCACGTCATAGGTGACATGGTTTTGTAACAAAATGTGAATGTTTGCTGATGTTAGACAGACCGCTCTTGGAGTTGGCAAAGTTCATTGCTTGCCATATATTGGTTTGGATAAAGTTTTACTTTTAACTTCACCTGCATTTGGTCTTGGTCTCATTCCCAACTGGGGTGTGTCCATCATTGACTCTTCTTGAGGAGTTTTAAAAGCCTTTTGAGGGATGCTTACTTTCAGTATATACATTTCAAACTAAATATGATACTATTACATCAAGATCACGAAGCAGCACAGCCAATACCAGTCCAATCAGTTCGGACCCAGACTCATATGGTGATACACAGACTCCCACTGAAGAGAATTCCAAATAAGACACCACTCTTGCTAGTGGTAAGGGTTTTTTAAAACAGATACAATGATACAAAAAGGGCAGCCAACAAATTTACAATGTAAAACAAATGAGATTTCGAGACCCACCTGTTTCAAATATGCAAACACCAATTACCATGTCAGGGGTAGCAGGGGAGGCAAACGAAAATGCAAGACCAGACAGAGTCTGGTCGCACAGGGATCTTGACAAGGGCCAACACAAGGAAACAATTGAACAAATGAGTGTTCCTAACCTAGTGGTGAATCTATCACACTGCAGTTTGAGTAACAATCAAATCAGGGTTCTGAACAAAGGACTTTCCTTTGCACCCACCAATAGCACAGATTTTGTCCAATTTCAAATAGATCTGTTCAAATTCATCCGAAAACTAAAACTAAAGACATTTTTTGCTAATCAAGTCAAAACACATGTTTCCAAAACAACAGTAGCCCCACTTAGTACTCATACTATGACAGATATTGACAACATTGAGACACTACTATCTTTAACTTCAGATAATGCTCCAGACAGAGCACAAGTGATGGATGATCTTGATGTACAAAATAGACATTTAGAAATGACTGAATTTAAACCTAGATCCAAATTTACACCAGTTTTTTGCACCGACAATATCATAGACACTTTTCATGCAGCTAGACATACATAACACTTTGGATAAACCAGCAAAAACTATCCATCATAGAAATCTTGACTTGCAAGAATTTCAAGCCTTAGAAGAGTTAGAGGAAGACTCAACTATTACGATTAAAGAAGCAGATAAGGGTGGCAATATTGTCATACTTAATACCGATGATTACATCCAAATGGGGATCAAACATTTAGAGACACCAGGTGGCTGCATCAAACTAACCCAAAATCCAACCAAACAAATAGTACAGGACTTGCAATGCATTATCAATGAATGGCACACCTCAGGACATTTACCTGATGATGAAAAACTGTTTCTGATGATCACAGACCCTAGGATGCCCATTCTTTATTTTTTACCCAAAATACAAAAACATTTTACAGAGTTACCGGAAGTTAGGCCTATCATGAGTGGCATTGGATAGGTGACAGAAGCAATCTCACAACACCTTGGTGAGGTATTCCATCCTTTTGTCATCAAAATGAGTTCATATCTAAGAGATACTACACAAGTTCTGCAATTCCTACCAAACATAGTTTGGCAACCAAACTTTTGTTTGGCGACTCTAGATGTCACAGCCTTATATTCTAACATTAATCATGATCTAGCGATTCAAGCCGAAGATTTTATTTTCCGTAATTCATCTGTCTCCTACCATCACCACATTCAAATGATCAAGTCCTTTCTCAAATTTGCCTTATCCAACAAAGCATGTCTTTTTAACAATGTCTATTATTTACAATCAAAAGGTGTTGCTATGGGTGCAAAATTTGCACCATCTTTGGCGAATCTCTTCATGTCACATCATGAAGAAACACATATACTCAACAAACCAGAATTCCAAGGCAAACTCATTTGTTGGAAAAGGTATATTAACGATATTTTGATTATCTGGCAAGGCACAACCATTTCCTTTGATGAATTTGTTACTTATGCTAACCACAGCAACTTTGGCATCACTCTGTCTGGGCATTCCAGTCTCACTACAATCACTTTTCTGGACCTTGAAATCTTTGTAGAAAACAATACATTACAAACCAGGACTTTGAGAAAACTGATTGCAGTTAATGCCATACTGCATGCCAGGGCAGGAGCTGTCACCAAAAAGCCACCATACTTAACATCCCAGGGGGTGAATTCTACAGGGCGAGAAGAAACTGTTCCAAAGATACTGACTATGAAGTAGAACGTACACAGCTGATCAAACGTTTTAAGCAAAGAGGCTATCTCCAAAAACAGTGCTCAAAGCATCTCATAAATACTTTTCAACAAACCAAGCTGATTTACTTGTCTCAAAACCCCCAACAGACAATAAAGCCAGACACATTTCAATCATTATTCAATATTCCGGAGACACACCAACCTTCTTCAAACTGGCCTGTAAATATTGGCATCTTTTACATTGGGACCCAGACATCATACCTTACATTACAGAGAAGCCGAAATGTGCCTTTACCAAAGCCAATACTCTTCAGAACAGACTTAGTCGTTCCCTTTTGAATCCCTCCAAGGCCATGACCTCTTCTACATGGCTGAAGAAACCAGTTGGCTTTTTTAAATGTGCCAACTGCAACCAGTGCCAATATGCCTATCAAAATTGCCAGGAATTCATTGACAACACTGAGATTAAAATTACAATCAAAGACTTCATGAATTTCAAAACATAATTTGTGGTCTATGCGATAATATGTGTTTGTAACAAGCTATACATAGGGAGCACTATCAGATAGCTGAGAGTTTGCATTAGGGAACATCTCTCCAGTCTGAAAAAAACAGACGCAAATTTACCACTGGCGTTACACTTGCTGTGAGAACACCAATTGGCTAACAAAGCTGATATTTGCTTTATAGGTCTCATCAAAGCCAAGAGTGGCAAGCGTGGTGGCAACCACTGGCGTTACCACTGGCGTTACACTGGCTGTGAGAACACCAATTGGCTAACAAAGCTGATATTTGCTTTATAGGTCTCATCAAAGCCAAGAGTGGCAAGCGTGGTGGCAACCTTTGCATGAAACTCAGGCAAATAGAATCTAAGCTTATCTGCCTCCTACGTTGCACCACCATTGGCCTAAATACAGACCACGAAATGCATGTGTTTTTGTAAAGAAGATTGCATTTTCCTCTTGTCTGCATTGGCATTATCTACAATATCTCAAAACGTTGTGTGAATTAAACACGAGACAATAACTTTGATGTTAAGCAAGTTTAATTCCTGCTATGCGCACATTTAAACTACCCAATTAGGTTTTATTATTAAAAATGTGTGTGATAGTTGCTCGTCCCTGCTACTGTATTCTCTTCTTTTTTTCTTTTTTTCTTTCTCTCCTTTTTTTTCTTTTTAAACCACTTTGCTCCCATTGGTTCTTTCTATTCACACTGTCAACATATGACATATTTATATTTTCACAAGTGCCGTGGGAACATCACATCTGGCTCTAGTTTTCCTTACAACAATATGCCATTTATACCGTCCAGCCTTTTTCTCATTTGGCTAAGACGCATTGGACATCTTTATCTGTGCCACTTAACCGAGCACCTGCTTATTTTGTCAAATCCACCATGTGCTCAAGCCCATTACTTTTTTCATTACAATTCTGGCTCTAGTAAGATCTGCCTTTTACCATCAAATGTCAACAGTCCCTATTGGACGGCACTTTTCGTGACGTCCATATGCTGCTTCCGTTTATTTACTCAGAAGTGTTGCGCATGGCGTCGTGAGCGTGACGTCATCCACATAACGTGCACGTGACGTCACGCGCGCGGCACATGCGTGACAACACAACGCTAACAGCGTATTTACTCAGACACCCTACCTGCGCATTCAAGGCAGACTTGGCGCTTATCCTACAAGGAGATGGGGATTGGGCCCCTATATTTTGTTTCACAGATAATTTTATTCTATTTCAGCAGGAACATTAGTAGATAACTACCATGATATCCACAGACACTTTTGTGTTTAATATTTTTCCTGGTTTTTTCAGGATTTGGGCTTACAGTCATCAGATTGAATTGCTATGAATACATTTCTATTATCATCTGCTACTTAGCATCAGGGTAAGTCTTCTGATATTTGACTCACCCAAATATTTATCTCACCATTTACTCCTGATACTACCATACCTGCTATCCTTCTGAAACGGGTATCTTAATCTCCCTAGGTGGCCTCATATATGTGCCTTAACAGCCATCCATCCATAACATATGTGCTTACTCGGACACACAGTATGCTAGCCTCTCTATTATTCTAATATCTAACGTGTGACCATCTCACATGTTTCAAATGCTGTCTCCACACAGGTGACGTAACTTTTCCAGGCTCATTGGTGTTGACCCTTCTTTTGCACTAGTCATCAATTATTTACACTTCCCTCACCGATGAGATGTTCCCACTTGCATTTTCTGACTCCTTCTGTTCACGTTTTTCTAACTACTCTGAGTACACCATTTTTTGTCAAGTGGAGATTTGTCCTAAACTGACTATTGTGCTTACCAATATTGTTTGATTTTGTTGTTCCTTTTGATGTGTGCCGCCATGATCATTTTGCTTTACTTACATCACCAAACTACTGAATCATAGAATGGAATTCCATTCAATTTTACTTACAATGTCATGTTATATTTGTTCAATTTCTGTCTACTTTGCCACTATATGATTTTTGTGTTTCTATGCCTTACATTACTAATGGCATTCATGTTACCTTTATGTTAACAATGCTTTATGTTCATATTTTACTTTGATACATGATTCTTATTATTGTACAGCCTTGATAATGACCTAGAGGGTCGAAACACGTGTCGGCTGTTTCCATACAACATCTGATACAAATATAAAGATTACATCTACTATATCACAAGATATGATGTCAAAAAAATAATTTTTTCTAAGCTATTTGGATTAATGTCAATGACAATACTCAGGATTAGCGCATTGGACTTACCTTCAATTTGTAATTTCCATTTCATGTGTCCTGGTACCTTCTAGGGGGCCCCAGTGGAAGTATACTGATGCTGCAGATCCAATCTGTAATAATATTTCTCCTCAACAGCCATTGGCGGTATTAACTAGCGCACTGTCTCCTTACGACCCCTAGGTTCTCTTTTATGATCCTCAGACCAACACTTAATTTAGGGTAGTGGGCAATGTTTGCAAGGTCTATTTGCAGTAAAACCAAGTGCATTGTCTTGGGAAGACCCATATTTCAGTGATGTTTATCACATGGAGTTTGTGGTACTGGGAGTCAAAGTGGTATGTGAAGAGGAATATTTTATTAGAGAACGAATGTGAGTTGCAAAAGCACAAAGTGAAGTGAGTGGAAGGGGCTAAAGAGAGAAATGGAAGTCTCCAGATGACTGAGGTTTGTGGCAATGAAGCGCGTGTGGTGTGTGTGTCAGAGAAACAATCCATGTGTCCTTTAGGAGTTTTGGGGATGGTCGAGTTTGGGAAGAAAAGGTAGGGGTATCAAGCTATGGTCGTACTTTCTTTTAGGGAAGCAATGTTCCAAACAGAGTAGAAGGTAAAGGATAATCATGATGAGATTTAGGATGGGAGGGTGCATGGTGACAGATATAAGCATAGGGGTTGTGGCGGAGGCGGATCTTAATGGGGTTGAGGACCTGAAAGTATACAGGGGGATAGTACCTAATATGTTAGATGGGAGATGATGATGCGGGGGTTTCGGCAATTTCAGGCCCCAAAAGGGCAAAAAAGGAGTTGCCCTTATGCATAAAGCCCTTTGTCACAGAAAAAACAGATTCTGTACATCTTGGCCTTGATCATGAGATGTGGCAAGTGACCCCTTGAGCCATTGAACAGGCGGCGTGGTGTGAGCTTGGCAGCTGATAAAGAAAAGGTTAGGCCCGGAGGTGTGTGTCTTTGTGCTCCAAGATGAAGCTCTGAGCAGGCATGTAGTTGCTCCTACTAAGCAATGTTTACCTAAACCCTAACTTGGAGAAATTGATAGGCTGGAGGGTTCAGTAGCTCCTACGGCATTATACCGGCACAAAGGGGTGTTCAGGAGGGTGGGTTGAGGGAATGAACACAGTCACGTGAATTCTCAAACCAACATGATCAGGCTGTTGGGTTTCAGTCAAGTGGTTGTTCAGTGGCAAGGGGCGCACTGATGTGCATTGAGAAGTGATATCTTATGTGGGGGAATCCACCAGACAATGACAATTGCCAATTGAGGTTGCTAATCATGCATAACTGATCATTCTACAGACAAGGATGAAATGGCCCAAATATATCAGGCATATTCTGTTTGAAACGCTTGCATCCTGTATTTACAATGGAAAAGGAAAATTATGAACAACAGAATACATACAATAAAAGCAGGACTGGATGAGCAACTCACCAATATTGAACCACTTGGGAGCGCATATGCCTATGGTAACCAGATAACACCATGTCAGCTAGCTACCCATTTCTTAGTCATGGGTTCCCTTTCTAAAAATAATTTAAATGCGTTACAGTTAAGCCAATCAAGCCTATAACTCCCAGAATGCATTTGTGTGTGAAAGAGAAGTTAAGACAAGTACTGAAAAATTGTGTCCCAGTAACCCGGAGTTTTCTGGTTGCTCTTTGTCTATCCCATTCCACAAATGCACTGTGCGTTCCTGCACTCTGCAGCGCTGCATGTGTCAAATCCACAAGGGACCACAATCCTGCACTGCACCCAGCCACGATTGCTCCTTACTGTACCGGACAGTCCCTCCTGCTTAAGTGCACTGCAGCCTTAAATGCCACCCAGGACTGATAGGACTATGGAGTGCACGACCACCTGGCAAGCATGGCCCCACCATGGTCCATGCATGCCCCCCACCATTCACTCCAGCACTGTAGCTAAGCACTTGAATATCCCCATCTCCCCAGTAGATGGAGTAAACTAAATATAGCAAAAAGTGCCATAAGGGGGCAGGAATAAAGGCTCAAATGCATGTGCTTCAGAATTGTATTAAAATAAAATAATAATAGTAATTTTGCATTTATATAACGCTACGAACCCTCAGGCATCTGAGCGCTGCTTATTATCACCCACGGTGTGTGGTGCTCATTTATTGACCTCGGAAGGATGAAAGGCTGAGTTTGGCCCTGTTGAGATTCACAGATGTCAAAGGGAGCGCTCTACTCGCTGTGCTATCTGACTGGCTAACGTGCTGAAGAAGTGCATGTAACAAAGTTGATCCTAGACTACTCGCATCAGTACAATTAAAACACTGAAAGGCAGAATGTGGTGGTGTAGAATGAACCATTTAGGTTTTTACTGTTGAACATTTGTACTTAATAAACAAAAGAAATCAAAACCCAATAATCAGAAATACCTGGTTGTGAATTGTCAAGGTTACCTCGCGTTCACAAGATCAAATGCTGGCAGGTTCATCTGCACCTCACCTTGCAACGAGGCTGGAATTTGGATGACTATTGAACTGCTTCAAATCTGCGATGCACATCTCAAAGTCAACAGTTGGACTCGCGTTTATAAAAAACTTCAGGCTGACAAGCATGCCTTTGTAAGCCTGCGCTGTGCGCCAACATTCAGGGCCTTTTTCTGAGCGCCTGGTGAAACGAGAAAAGCGTCTTGCTGTGATGAAATACAATTTTTCTTATTTGCTCCATATAAAGTGCATATATCTATCTATAAGTAAAGCAACATGATATAGGAAGAATAAGAGAAGCTAATGGCACTTTTCATGTTTCACATGCCCCTCAGAATGAATCCCACAGACCTGAGGAACATTTCCTTTCTGATTTGATTTGATTTGATTTGTTGATTTATAACGTGCATATCCCCTAACGTATGAGGAAAGCTGGACAGAAACGGTATCTGGGCACAGATGTTTAGTAAAGTGGGCAGGGAATTGGGAAATCATTGAAACAGGTGAGTCTTGAACTTCTTTTGTGAAAAGAAAAATATAAGCTGGTTTTTCAAAGGTCCATGGGAAGGGAGTTCCAGATGTGGGGACCCAACACCGAGAAACACCTGCCACCTCTATGTACAAAATGTGATAAAGGCATTTCTATAAGAAGATGTTGGTCAGAGGATCCTAGGGATGGTACTGGTTAATAGAGTGTGAGCTTGGCTGCAAGGAGATGGGAGCGAGGCCATGAAGGCACTTGAAAACAAGACAGAGGATCTGAAAATGATGCTCTGGTGCAGCAGCAGCCAATGAAGTCATCTGCGGTGGGAAGAAATAGATGCAGATTTTGGCAGATGAATAAGGAGTCTGATAGCCGCATTTTGAGCTACCTGAAGGTGGTGGATTTGTTCAGCTGGTATCCCTGAAAGGAAAGCATTACAGTAGTCAAGTTTAGAATTGATCAATCAACCAATGACTACCGGTCTGTCTTTTTCCTAGATGAGAGGAAGAATTGGCCGCAGAAGGCTGAGCCAACAGTAAATAGGCTTCACTGTCCCACTAACCTACTGATTGCAGTCCGAATTGGACTGCCAAATAAAGCTGAGATGTTTGACCTTATGTGCGTAAGAGAAGGGGAGATTAAAAAAAAAGCAGGGTAAGGAGGTAAATGAGAGTAATCGGCCAGGCGGTGCTTGGGACCGAAGAGGATAACCTCTGGTTTAGAGAGGTTAATTGCAACATATTGGGTAGCATCCAGCCCTTTTTGTCTGTGCGAAATCCGACATGTGTTTGATGGAGTCCGGGGAATTATTTACCAGCACGTAAATCTGTTTGTCGTGGTCATAGGAGTGATAAAGTAAATCAAATTTGGAAGACATAGTCAGAAGCGGTTCAATGTAAATAATTAACAACAGAGGTGATAAGGAGTAACCCTGTGGAACCCCACAGGGGACAGGCAATGAGCTGGAGTGGCATGCTCCAACCTTGACCTGTTGTGTTCGCTCGGACAGAAAGTGAGTCTGGATTTAACGATATTAAAGTCAACTGAATTTCAGAAGTGAATGAATAATGTTGTTAATTGAGCAGCCCCTGCCTCCTTGAGCGGCATTAAGCCCACAGCAAAGGCAATACACTTAATCTGGCAGTCACCCCCTCCCTATCCATCCTGCGTCTTCCCTCCTAACTTTGGGCTACAGCAATGGCTGAGGATAGGAGCACGTTGCTAAGATAATGTATGCAAGCAACTGTAACGTTGCCAGTGGCCGTCCACAATTCGTATATTGCAGGTTACTTTAACACAAAAAGGGAACAATACCCCAGGACTTCATTGAAAATTGCAACAACTGTCACACTATTCCAAAATTGATCCTGATGAGAGCACCAATATGGAACATAACAGGAGGTGCCCCAGCTTGTAATTTGCACAAACAGAAGATAGAAGGATGGGAATAGAAAAAAGACCACAATCCTAATATGCAGCCGGTGGCAAGATTTGGATTCTGGGGCAACCTCCTGCCTAGAAAAACGTCAAACACACTGCATGGATAATACAGTGTGTGACATAACGGGCAGTATTAAAACACACACTAGGTTAGGCTATTCACAGTAACAATTCACATTTTAATGACCTGTAGACCCAATCTAATGTGTACTATTGATCTAAAAGATATAACATAACTTATCAATTCAATCAGAGGAATTTTAGGAAGGAGGTTGTCCCATAATCCGAATCTTGCTAGAGCCGCATATTAGGAGTGTGGTCTTTTTCCATTCCTTATCCTGTCTGCTATTAGATAAGCGGTACATCAGCACAACCTAGCATTATAGGGAACCTAGGCAGTTGCAGTTAGAACTTCATCCTATCCTTCTGTCTTCTGTTTATGCAAATTGCAAGCTGGGGCACCCCCTGTTATGTTCCATATTGGTGCTCTCATCAGGATAAATTTTGGAATAGTGTGACAGTTGTTGCAATTGTCAATGAAGTCCTGCGGTATTATTCTGTTTTTGTGATAAAGTACCATTTGTTGGGAAGAACCCTGCATATTTAGCCTAAAGGCACCCTATTGTGATGTTTAGGTTACACCACTTGAGTTGTGTTTCTATTCTATGGCTTGGGACACAGCACAGTGGACATCCATGAGGATAACAACAAAGTTAACAGTTCTCTTATTAAGACTGCAGTAGATGTTTTGATTTTTAGAATGATGTCTTCTGAGCATTCTCCTTGGTGCGTTCGGTGCCTCATAATACACAGCACAGTGTAAAGCTGAGGGGCGCCCCGCAGCTCACATATCATTGCATTCCGTGCCCTCGCTATGCCCAGCATGCACGCTGCTTTCAGAAACCTTTTAATTATCCCTTGAATATTCATGTGCTCAGTCAGCTACCCACCCACTAGGGAATTGACTGAGAGATGTCAGCCCCCTGCCGATAAAACAAGGAGATGAAATGTCGACCACCTGGGAATACACCTGAGAGGTGCCAGCTCTAATGCCACGGAAATGGAGCTCACCAACCATAACACGAAGTGTAATTCATACTCAGGATGCTCCCTTTCATATTTTAGTACTTGGAGTGTGCCAGGTTCTGAGCAATTATCTCTAGCAGCTGGACTATCAATCTTGACATTGCGAAGAGTGCACATTTGCAGTCAAGAAACGAAGAGTTTCAAAGCCAAAGGACTGCTTCCCGGGTCTGAGTCCTTGAAGAGATAATGCAAGCAGAGCCACGGCCAGGCAGTGCCACAGAATGGCAAGGGCCATTGAGCACACTGTCTCGCCGTCAGCGCGGATAATTGAATCAATTTAATGAGAACGTGGACGCGCTCTACCTGCATGGCCGCCTTTACTGGCAGGCGTCTTCTGCCACTTAATACTAATAAAAGGCAGCAGATGGAGGACATGTTGCAGTGTACACACACACATGGCATACCCAGCTTTAAGATGTGATGCGTTAGTGGGCACTTTTAGCTCTTATAAAATCAGCTGACGGAATTTCGTCATATATTTGCCCATGTACACATGTACCGGTGTATCTGCAATTCCATTCGAACTGTATTTGCGTTGCCGCTAAAACTGCATCCCATGTGCAAACTGCTTTGATTCATGCACAACGTTATCTGACTTGTGTCCCTATTGTTTTGAGCACATAAACCATTTCTGTTCTGCAATGTGATGTATTTTTCTGTAGGCTGTGTCCTTGCCAGTCAGCGCGTCAGGACCTTCAACAAAAAGGTTTGTGGATGTAAATTGAGCTCTCTAAGCATTTACTTTTGTATCACACTCCGGAGACTGCAAAAAGTTACCGCTGCAGAGCAGTTTCGTATCAATAGAGAGAAATTGTGCAAATTACCAGTGACAAATAAACATTTTTCACTTGCAGGTCTCTGGAAATGTCAGTGCCAAAGTTTCCAGCACTGTTGTAAAAGAAATTAAAGACACCAGAGCAAAATATGTAAAGAAATTAAAGACACCAGAGCAAAATATGTAATCTGACACCAGATCTTATTAAGTGAAGACTGCATTGAAACCCTGTGAAAACATAGCCAAATAATGACAAAGGGCCCTTTCAATTTATTTATATTTGTAATTCTTTTTTTAAGTTATGGCAATGTCGATTGCTCCTATTTTGTGACAGAGAATCAGGACAGAGAATTAGGATTCTATTTTGCCATGAGGGTAGTATTGTGCAGTGTATTCTCTTTCTTTAACTCAACAGTAGTAAGAAGACGAGGCAACAATACCATACCCGCTCCAATCCCTTTTATAAAATGGTCATCTAATGAAGGCAAGTCCATCTACATGCACAGTCCAGAGTAAATGCAACCCACATGGGAAATAAGGTTTGCAAGGATAACAAGGTTTACTTGTACAAAATACAAGTGCCAGCAAAGAACTCTGCTGCTCGAGAGTGCTCTGGTCTTACATTCCGCAAACAATGGCTTATAACCTGAAAAAACATCACAACATAGGGTGAAATCCGGGATCATTGATTGGAGGCACCCTACATATGGGCTTGATCCATAGGGGATGCCAAGCAGTAATTGGCTGGGTCATCCCCGTCGATATGGCCCCACATGGGTCAGCTGGGTTCATCCTCATGGTGAAGGTTAGGGCATGCATAAACTATAAAGTTCCTATCTAAACTAAACAACTGAGACAGACTATACTTTCATGGTGGCAGGCACCTGGGTTAGCATGGGAAGTGGTGCCAGGGTGAAGGAAGGATAAAATACAGTCATTCTGACCCACACATTCAGGGCTTCCTTGATACCGCAGTTCTCGCACCCAATGTCTCCCCTCTGTGGTTTGATCTCTGTTTTACCCATCCTGGTACCTCATTTTACAGGGGACGTGTGTTGCTTCTAGAAAGAAATATGGTTGCTTTGGTTTTAAATCTTTGGTGGACACTTTATGGAGATTGGGACCTGGGGGTCTTGGATTTATCAGAAATTCAAAGGTGTGGGGGTCGAGTCAGTAGTGTGAGGCTCGCTACGGCCTGGCTGGGTCGGGGTTAGAGGCCCAATGGCAGGTTAGTGGAGATGAAGGGACGCAGCGCGAAGCCTGGTGCTGTCTCACGTTCTTCGCAGGGCACATTCCTTGAGGTGATACTAACTATTCGCAACACTGACAAGACGAGAGGGAAATGGACTTCCGTGGGAACAGGATTTAAGCGGAGCCACCATGTTGTGCAGAAATTGGGCTTTGTAACTAAGTGTGAACTTGGAACATGAGCAGTGCGAGCCTGCAACTTGTCCTTTCTAGGCCTAATACAAAACTGAGTAGTGGGGTGAGGACATTTCTAGCGCTGAGCACCTACTTCTATGCACTGCAGGGTCTTTGTATGGTATCTCAGGATGTATAGGGCTCCCCCTTGTAGGGTATATTGCCTCATATGGGGTCTGCTTTATTTGGAAGCTCCTAGGGGGGTGGGATAGGCTAATGTCCATCTCAGCACCTCTTTCTATCTGGCAACACCATCAGTGGTTCACAAAAGAACCTGGTAGCAGAAAAAGAAGCATCACCAGTGCCGTCCACAGTCCACGCGACCATACAGCTGGGCCAGACTCTCCTTTAGAAAAAGACTGTCCGGAGTAACCTCCCTTTGTAGAATATACAAACAAAATTATAAGGGACTGTACTCATGGGAGGGATAACACTCACCTTTCTGTCATTAATATGATCCTGACTCATCGTCACAAGCTAAGAGCAATCAACAATCTAAGGCATGGCACGAAGGCTGCCTTTTCTGCACACTCAAAGCTGGCCCAAAAAAGCCCTTAAAGCATGCACAATAGGTTTACCATAAAATCTGTAAATCTTGCAAGCACGAGGCCAGCCAGCTGCCCACAGAATAAACTCCAACCTTGCTCTTGCCCATATGGCCCTACAGCCCATAGTCCCCCTGGCTGAATATGATATGATATGATATGGCATTTATAACATGCCTATACACAAGTGTTCCACCCTGGCCTGGTCCATAACCCAAGCGACACAAAGAGCCAAAGTGTGGGAGCAGACAGGGTGAAAAGGCTTATACAAGAAGACAAACCGTTGATCAGAAGAACCCCTGACTCATACTTCTGAAGGCAATGCACAATACAAAATTGAGGAAAGTCCAAAAGAGAGAAAATAATTAATAGTAGAATCAAATAAGTCCTATGGTGAACATAAAACCGAATGGCCTCCGGCTAGAAGAATCTACCTCAGAAATCCAAAGCATGAGCATCTCTCGCCCTCTTCAAGGAGATCAAACCCATGAGGGTCACACATTTTGGCTAAAACGGTTTCCAAGGAAATATCAGAATTAGGAGGCCACCCTCTAAACAAAGCCAAAACAAATGACTGTCCCAAAGGCAAGAACATTTAGCCCAGAATGGGTAAAAGATACCAGAATCCCTTTCAAAATCAATAGATGTTCCCCAAAGGAAAACCTGCCACCAAAACATACCTACATAAAATTGCAGAGCAATAGACATTAATTGTCTAATAAGATAAGGATGTAGTCAACCATGCCAGGAAATTGACTACCTGAACTTCATCTGCTCTAAAGGCACCCAGAGCCCTTGGAAAGTACCCATGCCTCCATACCACCTCATATGAGTTGGCTGTGCTGTGTGTCCAGGTGTGCAGGATGAAAGACAAAGCCGATTGCGAAAAACCCTTGAGGTTCCACTGTCCCCCGAAACCAACCAGGCCTCTAGCTTCAGTGACCCCTGCATAATCAGAGGATAAGGGTGCAACGTTGGATCCAACAGAAGATCTGGAAAGGCAGGCTAAAAAATCAGTAGAGGGATGGACATTGATATTACCTCTGGGAACCATGTTTCCCTGACCAAAGAGGGGCAATCAGAATCAACGGCATGCCCACAAACTGTGCCTGCAGGAGGGTTCATGAGATCATCACAAATGGCGAGAATGCATAATGCCTCCCTCGCCCCCACTGTTGAAAAAACTCATCTGTCAACCTGGCAAAGGGGTCTGGCAACTGAGTGCTCAGAAGTGATGCAAACACGTCCAGTCCCAGCGGTTCTCACCCATCCTGTTGGTCCAAGAACAGACAGTGATGGAGCCTCCATTCACTGTGGTCCACTTGTTGCCGGGAATAGCAATCCACCACTAGAGTCAGGAGACCAGGTATATTTGACCTGCACCTTGATCTGCTATTGCAGTCAGAAATAACAGAAGAGTATTGCCAGGTCCACTAGTGTCCCCAGTGAGTGTGATCCAGCTTCTGGATGTAACCAATATCCACTGTATTGTCCATCAACAGGCACACCATGCAATGAAAGAACTTTATTGTGAAACATCTTACTACAAATGAACCTGCAATCAGTTCCAGACAATATATATATATATATATATATATGCCAGGCTGACTCCTGCATAAACCATAGCCCCCAAGTTAAAGTTGTGCCACAAAGTGTGCCCCATTCCCTTTGACTTGTGTCTGATTCTAGTTACAACCTGTAAGTAGAGTAGAAAAGATAGCCTTTCTGTTCCAAGGGCCTATGTGTCTTCCCTACCAGAGAAATGTTTCTCTTGCAATGGTGGAAAATGAGATCCAGCTGGCAAAACCTAGGCCTGCATAAAGTGCCTGAATATTTAGTCTCAGGAGCACCCTATGTAATGCAGGGGGACCAGGAAATTGGCCTGAATGGAAGACAAGAAGAGGCCAATCAGATTGGCCAAATACCTGACTGACAAAACAGTCGTTCGCATTCCAATTATGTTCCACAGGCCTAGAGATTGATACAATTAAACATTGCTCCTATTCTCAGTTTCACCCCAGGGCCATGGGAAAGGGAACATTATTTGTACTCTTGATTATGCCACACTACTACACCTCCAACAGGAAATACAAAATGCTAGGCCTCACTTCCAACATGGTGATGCTTCAGTATGTCCCATACCCCGGCACTGGGTCTGTATCATCATTGTTACACATTACACATTATATTTCACTACTGCTATGCAATATCACCCATGCCCTATACCTGGGCCTACCTAAGCCTCTATAACTACTTTAGAAATACATGTGTTGTTCCCAAGAGCGCTCCCCAACCCTCTAGAGCCGCTCACCTTCTCTGTCTTATGCGCTTATTGATTTTTCTTAGCTTGAATTGTTTGGCCGTTTATGGGTGCTGTACATGCATTCAAACATTCCCCTTTCATAAATACTCCATTAACTAGATCAGCAACTTCCCTTATTCTATAATCATTATCCTTGGGCAGCCATACCCTGCACACGTGATGTAAATTTCCCCCATCTTGGGCATATTTTTCTATCCCCAGCAAAGTTGATCCAGTGCTCCACATAATTGCCTGCGTCTGGTGGGCGAAGTTAATTTCCCAGTGGAATGAATAGAATGTTACATTCTTACCGTACAAGGTCCATATGGAATGTCTGTTTGCATATACTGATGCCTTGTGGTAGGAGCAACTCCACCTGCCCTTATAGACAACATCATCATGGCACTGTTTGGGAGAGTTTTAGTGCAACATCGAAGAACCATCTGGCACGTGCAGAACATTAACAGCAGAAACAGTATGATAGGAAACAATATCTTCACCGCTAATCCTAGTCAGGTTGGGGCCCAGGAGAACATGATGTTGAACCAACCATCAGTATCCACTCCTGCTTCTGTCTCCATTCTTGCATTCAAGTTTTGTAGGGCCCTTGTTATGTAACCTTTTTTTTACAGAAACCCCTTCCATGGCTGTCAACAAGTCCAAGATGTATGGATTCTGCAGGTCATCAGCCATATTGCTAATAGCTCACTCTTTATTAAATTTAGACTCTGCTCTGTATTGTTCACCAACTGGATCATTTCCCACTGTACTATCTGCAACCATTTGGCATTGGCTTCAGCCTAGATATCTGGCACCAAAAGGGAGGCCACAAACATTTCTTTCTTCGTACATAGGCGATATTTGTCTGGAATTGCTTTCAAAAGTTTGGAAGATTCTTTGGACTGGTAATTAGATCATTTCTGGCGGTGTCTTCTGATTGCGCGTGTCTTTCGCCTCACTTGTGGGGGTTGGGATGTCTATGGTCTTCACATGTTTACTAGAGACAAGAGTGCATCAGGATCCATTAAACTGCTGAATGCAGGAAAGTTTGTGAGCAAAGGCCTTTCCATGACGGCGGGAGATGCATGGAGGCTTGCTTGCCGCAAACCCAGAATATGTCCATAAGATCAGCTGTTCCTTTGCTAAGATCATGTTTGAATAATGTCTTGTTGAACTTGCTGTTAGTTCACATAGGAACAGTGCCAGTTCCTCAAAAGCAAAACAAATATTCTGCTACTGTCTGTACCATCATTGGAGTCGCTTTTGCTTCAATACACATTAGCTTTGACACATATGTTCCCCATATGGCAACACAGTTCTTGTTGAGTCAACTGGAGATTTCCTTTATACGTGCACACCTTATTAGCAACCATCATTATAAGCAGGTGAAATGTGTGTAAAACGATTCAGGGTGTGGGGGAAAACATATCCTTGGCACAAGGCTGATAAGTATATGAAAGGAGAGAGAATGTCCTATTTATGAAACCCTCGTGCCCCCTGCAGACCAATCAACCGTTTCCAGTCAGTAGTTATGAAATGTAGTTACTAGCATTCAAATAGAGAGTTCACAAGATATTCAATAAAGAACAATTATATATGTATCAGTATATAACACTATAAAGAAACAAAGGTATGGCAAACAAACTAAACCAACCAATTTGTCAATTCGATGATAACGAGCTCTACATGTTTTGGCTACACTAGGTGGGGGGAACAAATAGAGGGCCATAGATGTCAATACTCTAAAGACATACAGTCATTGGTTAGATGAGGTATTCAAGATGATGTCTGAAGATGATAGAAAGTTGGAAGCTATTCATGATTACAAAATAATGAAAAAGCAAGAATTACATGCAGAGCTTAGAGAGATAAAACAACACAATTCGGGTATCAGAAGCACAGAGCTGTTCTGTAACCCTGTGGGCTGCAGGGCATTACTCTCGCTGAGGCTGGATACAGCCACAGTCTGGGAAATGTGCCAGCTGATTTTCACTTGGCAAGAGCTGCCTGCTCACCAATGCTCGTGGACGTGTCTGCATACTCAGAGCAGAAAACGGAGGGTCAAAATGAATTGCAGTCTAATGCAATCAAAATCATGAAAAATGTTAAGAGTTTGATCAAACCATTCAGGAAATATTCAGGTATAAGTACTGTGAAGGCATCAAGAAGCAGACACAGACAACAGAGTCAAGTTTTATCTTCAAAGTTTTATTTAACTCAAAATGCAGGGTTGAGTAAGGCTTATCTTGCCCTATACTAAGGCGGGATTTCCCTACCTAAAGAAAACAAAGGATAGTTTGTGTCAGGAAGTCCAAAGCAAATGTCTGTCTCTGTCCCAAAACCTTTGCTTGATCTCCCTTCTAACTGTATACAATGTGTGCTGGGATGTCAGCATCAAAATGAATAGTGTTCAAAGTAATATTCAGAGCTTCTTCCAGCTCATGGCTTGCAATCAGCTTCCTCTTCTCCACGTTCAAAACAGTTCACAAATTACAGGGGTTCCCTTCCCCAAGAGTTCAATGCTTGTAGCCTTTCAAAACAACACAATTCATTGGGGCACTTACCAGCTTTTATAATGTTGCTCTTTTCCACTAGTTCTCATAAACAGTTCTGTTTCTTGATTTCAAAACATATAAAAGTCGGTTGAACTATAAACACAAGCTTCTTTATGGATGTTTTCAGTGGCTTTTCCACACAGGGGTGCACTTGGTCTAGGCACAAGTTGTCAGACCACACAGTCCACCCATTACAGGTCATGCAACCTGTCCCCCTCTCTTGCTGCTTTCCCATCAACATTAGGCCACTCTTTCAACTTGACTGTGCTCCTTGGTTTATCCAACTGTGTCACACCTTCCTGACACTGTATGTTGGCTTGGTTGCTCACAATGCCCTTGTTACACTTTCTCCTGGCTCTTGCCAATGGGGTTTCCTCATAATATGTTATGTTATGTTATGTTACTTTGCATTTATATAGCGCCTTATGTACCATTGGTATAGTCTCAAGGCGCTGGTAGGTTGAATGACCTCAGGAACCGAAGTTTAAGTCAGTAGAGAGAGCAGAGAGAGTCAAAAGGTGCGTGTGAGAACCGGATATGTGTGCAGCTGGTGTGGCATTCGTGTGATAGCTGCTTTTTAGCTATAGGTGTGGGGTTGGGAGATCAGGAGTATGTGTTTGTTCTGGCTGGTTGTAATACAGACCGATTCGGGCTGCGTTAGGCCTGAGGAGAACGCCTAGGCTGGAGGGTGTGTAACCAGCAGTGTTTAGATGTTTCATGGGGAGCATGAGGCAGATGATGGTATGAGAACATCTATACCGTATGGTGTCATACTATCACTGTGTTCTATTTGAGTGGTGGTGTAAAGAAGAGAGTAAGCGTGGAGATGTGAATATTGTGGTTCACTGTAGGTGCTTGAGATCGAGCCCACTCCAATAGTTCCATGTACTTCATCCGTTCCATGTACTCCGACTGTTCCGTGCATTATGAGTGTTTCAAGCACTCAGATCGTTCCTTTCAGTGCTCTTTTAGACGTTCCATGCCCTCCAAACCATTCCATGTACGTCACGCCATTCTGTGCACTCCATTCTGTTCTGTGCACTCCAATCCGTTCCATGCATTCCAATCCATTCCATGCACTCCAATCCATTCCATGCACTCCAATCCATTCCATGCACTGCAACCTTTTTATGCACTGCTCCATTTGTTCGTTCTACCCACGTTATCCTTTCTCCATGCATCATCCATCCACATACGTCATCTTCACATGTTCCAACCACTTAAACTGGTTCCACCCATTTTACACGTTCCATCCACTGCACCCGTTCCAAACACATCATCCGTTCATTCACCTACTTCATCCGTTCTACCATTTCACCCGTTCCATCCACTTCACCCATTTTACATCAGTTCATCCGTTCCATCCACACACTTCACCCGTTCCATTCACATACTTCACCCGTTCCTTCCACATATTTCACCCGTTCTATCCACACACTACACCCGTTCCATCCACACACTACACCCATTCCATCCACACACTACACCCATTGCATCCACATACTACACCCGTTCCATCCACATACTACACCCGTTCCATCCTCATATTACTGCCGTTCCATCCTCATATTACACCCGTTCCATCCCCATACTACATCCGTTCCATCCCCATACTACACCCGTCCCATCCACATACTACACCCGTTCCATCCACATACTTCACCCATTACATCTACATACTTCAGGCGTTCCATCCACATACTTCAGGCGTTCCATCCACATACTTCACATCTTCCATCCACATACTTCACGCGTTCCATCCACTTACTTCACCTTTTGCATCTTCTAAATTCAACTTTGTACAGGGAGAATATTAGGCAACCAAATTCAATTTTGCACAGAGAGGATATTAGGCACACTTCAAAATTCAACCAAGGCACGCTAATAGGCACACTTCTAAAGTCAACCCGGGCACGCTATTAGGCACGCTTCTAAATTCAACCAGGGCACGCTATTAGGCACACCTCTGAATTCAACTATGCTACAGGGAACATTTTCTAAATGCACTTTCTAAATGCAATTATGACACAGATAAGCTATATGGTAGACTTTTGGACTTTGGCACAGTGACGTTATTAGTGATACTGTCTAAATTCTGCTATGTTAATGTTAATGTTAAAGGATATTTGTACTGTGCACTATCACCACCGGAGTGGTCCCCTGGCGCTCTGGCGGCTCTGAAAGAGGGAGGGTGGGGTGAGTTAGTGGGAGTAATCTGGAAAAGTGAAAGATAGCAGCGATGTGCTGTTGGCAGCATCAGCCCGGTGGCTCCGTTGGCTGGGCATGGGGTGTTTTATAGTCGGTAGTCGTTGTGTGCTGTTGTGCAGGTCTATGTGCGGTTTGTTTTGTTGTTGCAGTATAGTGAAGTTTGTGCAGATTGCTGCGTTTTAGGCTTGTGGGTGTGTTTGGTTAGAGTCCGAGAGGTGTATGCAGAGGGATGAAACTGATAGTGGATTGGTTAGTTGGCGTTGCTGTCCTTGCAATTATGTCTAGGTGTGATGCCTGCTATCATTCACTATACCATCGAAGTGTGGCGCTTGCTCATTCCAATATTCTGTCTAGATGTGAGGCAGGTTAGTGATTGCGATTCCATTCCAGTGTTGAACTTGTCATTAGATACAGTTCCTTGTCTTACCTTGGCTTTGCCAATGCTTGCTTTCTAATGTCAGACAGTTCTTTAGAATTCTCTTGGCTTGTGCCCATGCTTGTTTCTTTTATAATATAGTTCTTTGCATTTGGTAGATTCACAATCTTTTTTTCACTATGATCAATATTCACAAGTGCCCACAACTTGCTTTCACTCTGTTCTGTATTCAGAATTGCTTAATATTGCTATCATCTCATTTGGTATTCAAAAGTACTTTACTTTCATTTCATTCAGCATTCGTAATAATGCTTGATTCGCTTTAAATCAATGTTCATTATCTGCTTTACACATTGGTGTTTCGTTGTTCCGCGTCTTGGTACACTCACCGGTCGGAGCTTACGGCTTGTTGCAAGGTCCTCGACTGCCAAGGTTTCTCTCCTTCTTGTGCTATACCTCGCCTCTTCTCCTATTGACTCTCCATGGCTCTGCTCACCCGGCAATGCTCCTCCTGTGTTAGGGAGAATTCTCCAAAATTGCTAATTTCCCTTAGCTACTAGAGTCCCTCAGCTGCTTTGCCGGATTTCTAGGATTTAATTTTTTCACCTGGTAAGAGTGTGAGCCTTTTCCCCACTTTTACATGTGTTTTGCTGTGTGTGTTTAACATTTTCTTGTGTTCAGAGACTGTGGAGCCTCACCTACTCCACAGGCATCATCATTTTACTGTGTGTTACACAGCACCCTCAGTTCAGTGACACAGGGTTGTTAGTCCAGAAATGACCCTAATCATGTATAGTATGTATATTATGTTGGCCAGAAACCAATCGCATCATTTGACAAACATTGCAAACACAGAATCGTCAGTATGACCAGAGGGCGTCCATTTTGTATAATATCCGCCATTTGCTTTTTCATGTCTGTCTAATGCCTTGCAAAATGTATTTTATTCTGAAAGCTCATACACGGTGCGAGGCCACAGCCTGCATGTTGAAAGATCAACCCAGACAAGAATTCCAAACAGTACAGAAATGCATGGTTTTTCTCCCTCACAAAGTCCTTGGAGACAAGCAGAAACGACATTTAATCAGCGGCCCAAGTGCCGGCCTGTCTCACCAAAGCTGTAGCAATAGGCAGTTAAAGCATGAATTATATTCTTTTAGCGGACCTCCTTCGCGGATCCGCCCAAAGCATGGGGCCACAGCGCAGATGATCACTGCCCCAGGGGTGAAAAAAAAAAAAGTCGAGGGAAGGGGGGGCGGTAGGAGGGGGTTTGGGGCCCTGGGGCCCACTAGACCACCAGGGATATTAGCGAATATGGTGTCTTTGGAAATGGGAGATACTCCCTTTTCCAAGGACACCATCTACATGAGGCATTGCTGGTCACGGATCGGTGCAGAGTGCTCGATCCGTGACCAGCAACCCACTGGACCACCAGGGATCCGTTTGTGATGTGGTGGGGGAGGGGGGTTGCTTACAGTAAGCAGACCTCCCCCCCCCCTGGCCCCCAAAGCATGGGGGCACATATGTGCACAACCCTGTGGGCAGATGGCTGATCATCTGCCCCATGGAAGGGGTGAAAAAATACATAAATAAATAAATAGAACTGGGGTGGGGGGCCTGGTATTTATTTGCCCCCATGAAATGGTGGTGGCCCTCCCCCTCCCACACCAAGTGGAAAGATGGGACCACCCATTGTAGCCCTCCCTGGGGCAGATTTATGGCCCCAGGCAGGAGTACATGAGGTGGGCCCCCATCCAATTGGGGGTGGGGGGGCTACCAGGAATTAGTCTGCAGGCCCCCCAAAGGATGGGGCCTGCAGGTTAGGCCCCCCCTGGGTGCAGATGGCTGAACATCTGCCCCCAGGGAAGGGGGCAAAACAAAAACAATATGAAAATAGGAAAAGGGAATTGTGGGTGGGATTGAGGGGGGTGGCCCTCTCCCCCTCACCCCAAGGGGAAATGGGGGCACCCCTTGTAGCCCTCCCTGGGGGCAGATATCTGCTCCTAGGAAGGGGCATCTGACCCCAGGAAGGGCTGCATGAGATGCCCCCCTCTTATCTGCCCCCAGGGAGGGCTGAATGAGATGCCCCCCCTGCATTTGGTGTGGGGGGTAGAGGGTCACCCCCCAGTACATTATAAAATGACCTGGTGGTTTAGGGTGCCCCTCAGCCCGCCCTACAGTGTAGTGTACCTTTTCCATTTTTTTCTTTGTTTACAAAACTTGCCTTGGCGCAGAGGGGCACATTGGTGTGCCAATCTGGCACCGGGGTTCCCAATCCTTACTGCCCCACCCACTGGGGGGCCTGTCCCACCATGTTTGGGGGCCCTCTCCCCCCACCCCAAATGAAGGGGGGGTGTACCTCACGCAGCCGTTTGTAGGAGGCCCAGGGAGGCCTGCATGAGGTGCCCCCGCCACGTGAGGGCTACGTGAGATGCGCCACCCCTCCGATTGGGGTGGGGGTGGAGAGGTGCACCCCCATTCACAATAGAAAATTACCTGGTGGTGTATGGGGTCCCTCTGCCCCCGCTAAAGGGCAGCCTGCCATTTTGAATTATTTTCTTTGTTTACTAAATTTGCCTTTTTGCAGAGGGGCACATTGGTGTGCCAATCTAGCCCCGGGGTGCCCAAACCTTACTGCTCCACCCACTGGGGGGCCTGTCCCACAATTTTTGGAGGCCCTCTCCCCCCTACCCATAATGGAGCGGGGTGTACCTCACACAGTCGTTTGTAGGAGGCCCAGGAAGGCCTGCATGAGGTGCCCCTGCCACCCATTTGGGGTGCTGGGGGAGAGGACCCACAAAGATTGTGGGGCAGGCCCCCCAGTGGGTGGGGCAGTAAGGTTTGGGCACCCCGGGGCCAGATTGGCACACCAATGTTCCCTCTGCACCAAGGCAAGTTTCGTAAACAAAGAAAAAAATGGAAAATGGTGGAACGCATTTTAGGGGGGGCTGTGGGGCACCCCAAAGGGACGGGGAATTTTCTAATGGGACGGGGTAGTGACCCCGTCTCCCCCACCCACAATGGAGTGGGTGTCATGTCATGCAGCCCTCCCTGGGACCAGATATCTGCTCCTAGGAAGGGATGCCTGAGCCCAGGGAGGAGTGCAGGACAGCCCCCCAAGCGAAGCGGCCCAGAATTTATTACCCCAACCCCAGACAAAGTGAACGTTGTGTTTTTTTTCCCACCAAATATCACACTTTGTTGGGGATTGTGGCTAATAAAAACTGGGGCAATTTGCGCAAGGCAGACCTCTGTGGATTCCCACGGGTGTCCTCTTTTGGGAAATGCATGGGGTTCCCTGTTTCCCTTGCTGGCTTCGATAACCTAGGCCCAAATCTGTAGGTTGCCCACATGAACAAAATGGGCAGTGGCGAAAGGCTTGACCGTTTTCATCGGGACATGTGTGGGGACGCGTTAAGGGAGGCCATGTGTTGTTAGCGGTGTGTTTCGGTGGGTGGCCAGAGCGAAATGTCTGAGAATTGTCTTCATTTCCAGCCAATTTCAGAGACATTTCTCTGTGTCCACTCACCGAAACACATCGCCAACAACAGATGTCATACCTTCTCGCGTTCCCACAGGTGTCCTGACGAAAAAGGTACCTCACATGTGTGGGTGCACCTACTGGGGGCGCAAAAGGTAACCCGCCGGTATCCCCAAGCCTTTCACCACAACACAATTTGTTCATGTGGGCAACCTACAGATTTGGGCCTAGGGTATCGAAGCCAGCAAGGAAAACAGGGAACCCCATGCATTTCCCAAAAGAGGACACCTGTGGGAATGCACAGAGGTCTGACTTGCGCGAAGCGGTCCAGAATGTTTTACCCAGAAGCCCAGACAAAGTGAACATTGTGTTTTTTCCCTACCAAATATTACACTTTGTCGGGGATTGGGGCTAATAAAAACTGGGGCAATTTGTGAAAGGCAGACCTCTGTGGATTCCCAGGGGTGTCCTCTTTTGGCAAATGCATTGGGTTCCCTGTTTTCCTTACTGGCTTCGACACCCTAGGCCCAAATCTGTAGGTTGCCCACATGAACAAAATGGTCAGTAGCGAAAGGCTTGGGATTACCAGTGGGTTACCCTTTTCCTTTTGCGCCCCCAGTGGGTGCACCCACACATGTGAGGTACCATTTTCATCGGGACACGTGTGGGGACCTGGGAAGGTAGGCCATGTGTTGTTGGCGGTGTGTTTCGGTGGGTGGCCAGAGCGAAATGTCTGAGAATTGTATTCATTTCCAGCCAATTTCAGAGACATTTCCCTGTGTCCACTCACCGAATCATGTCGCCAACAACAAATGTCATACCTTCTCGCGTTCCCACAGGTGTCCCGACGAAAAAGGTACCTCACATGCTTGGGTGCACCTAGTGGGGGCGCAAAAGGAAAAGGGTAAGCCGCTGGTAACCCCAAGCCTTTCGCCACAGCACAATTTGTTAATGTGGGCAACCTACAGATTTGGGCCTAGGGTGTCGAAGCCAGCAAGGAAAACATAGAACCCCATACATTTCCCAAAAGAGGACACCCGTGGGAATGCAACAGAGGTCTGACTTGCGTGAAGCGGCCCAGAATTTATTACCCAGAACCCCAGACAAAGTGAACATTGTGTTTTTTCCCCACCAAATATCACACTTTGTCGGGGATTGTGGCTAATAAAAACTGGGGCAATTTGCGCAAGGCAGACCTCTGTGGATTCCCACGGGTGTCCTCTTTTGGGAAATGCATGGGGTTCCCTGTTTTCCTTGCTGGCTTCGACACCCTAGGCCCAAATCTGTAGGTTGCCCACATGAAAAAAATGGTCAGTGGCGAAAGGCTTGGGATTACCAGTGGGTTACCCTTTTACTTTTGCGCCCCCGGTAGGTGCACCCACACATGTGACATACCGTTTTCATTGGGACACATGTGGGGACGCGGGAAGGTAGACCATGTGTTGTTGGCGGTGTGTTTCGGTGGGTGGCCAGAACAAAATATCTGAGAATTGTCTTCATTTCCAGCCAATTTCAGAGACATTTTCCTGTGTCCACTCACCGAAACACGGCGCCAACGACAGATGTCATACCTTCTCGCGTTCCCACAGGTGTCCCGATGAAAAAGTTATCTCACATGTGTGGGTGCACCTACTGGGGGCGCAAAAGGAAAAGGGTAAGCCGCTGGTAACCCCAAGCCTTTCGCCACAGCACAATTTGTTAATATGGGCAACCTACAGATTTGGGCCTAGGGTGTCGAAGCCGGCAAGGAAAACAGGGAAACCCATGCATTTCCCAAAAGAGGACACTTCTGGGAACGCGGGAAGGTATATCATTTGTTATGTTTGTGTGGTTTTCATAATGTTTTGACCCATTTGCCGGTGCCCTTTGTCACACAACCCTTTCATTTCCCAAATGTGACCTACATTTGCAGGCCGATTCATGGAATAATTAGCGCGGCGCAAGTGGCCAAAAACGTGCGAATCGCAGTGCAAGTGCGAAAATCGCACGAAAAGCAGCGCACATCGATTCATGGAAGGCCGTGCGCGAGAAAACCATCGGATGTGCGATAAAAAAGTGCGCGGCGCACGTTGGCGCACAGGCCATCTAACTGCGTGCGCCAGGTCACAGCGAAAATCGCACAGGCCACAGCGAAAATCGCACATAGCGCGGCGCACGCAACAAAAGTAGGCGGAACACGGGGCGTAACACTCGGAATGGGGAACAACTTGCCAAAATGTGGGCATCACGGTGGAAGTACAGGGCACAAGTGCGCGGAACGCCCACACGCTCGCCTACAACACGTATTCATGGAATAGAATAGGGCAAAAAAGCGCACGCTCAAACCAGCGCACAGGCACAAACACGACCGCCACAAGAAAGCAGGCGGTAGCGTCTCTGCGCCTGTAAGAAATGTGCGCCAAAAGGTGCGCCAACAAATAGCACCTATATACTGCCATGATGAATGTCCCATACTGTGGCCCTCCAGGACAAATGACGTGCAAAGGGGTACCCACAAACACGGACACCCGCTGACAAAAAATACGTGTGCGTGTATACCGGGGTGCGCGGGAAGTCTCACACGCGATTTGGCCGTGTACGTGGATTTCAGGGGTGCGCGGGAATTTCCACACACGATTTGGCCGGGTACGTGGATTTCAGGGGTGCGCGGGTAGTTCCACACGCGATTTGGCTGGGGAGGTGGATTTCAGGGGTGCGCGGGAAGTTCCACACGCGATTTGGCCGGGTACGTGGATTTCAGGGGTGCGCGGGAAGTTCCACACGCGATTTGGCCGGGTACGTGAATTCCAGGGGTTTGCGGGAAGTTCCACACGCGATTTGTCAGGGTACGCGGATTACAGGGGTGCGCGGGAAGTTCCACACGCGATTTGTCAGGGTACGTGAATTCCAGGGGTTTGCGGGAAGTTCCACACGCGATTTGTCAGGGTACGCGGATTACAGGGGTGCGCGGGAAGTTCCACACGCCATTTGGACGTGTACGTGGATTACAGGGGTGCGCGGGAAGTTCCACACGCGAATTGGCCGTGTACGTGGATTTCAGGGGTGCGCGGGAAGTTCCACACGCGATTTGGCTGGGCACGTGTATGACAGGGGTACGCGGGAAAATCTACACACGATTTGGCTGTGTGCTCCCAGGTATTCCCTGTACACCCTCCACGGCCCCTGCAGGCAGCACACACCACAGGGGACTACCCTGCACACCTGCTCATGTCACCCAGCACCCCCACCCCCCAGCCAGCAGGGGCACATTCCACCAGGCCCCCACTCATGTCTCCCACCACCCCCACCCCCCAGCAGTGCAGGGGCAGCCTCCACCAGGCCCCCACTCATGTCTCCCACTACCCCCACCCCCCAGCCACCAGGGGCAGCCTCCACCAGGCCCCCACTCATGTCTCCCACCACCCCCACCCCCCAGCCACCAGGGGCAGCCTCCACCAGGCCCCCACTCATGTCTCCCACCACCCCCACCCCCCAGCCACCAGGGGCAGCCTCCACCAGGCCCCCACTCATGTCCCCTATCACCACCCCCCCCAGCAGTGCAGGGGCACCCTCCACCAGGCCCCCACTCATGTCTCCCACCACCCCCACCCCCCAGCCACCAGGGGCAGCCTCCACCAGGCCCCCACTCATGTCTCCACCCACCCCCACCCCCCAGCAGTGCAGGGGCACCCTCCACCAGGCCCCCACCCATGTCCCCTATCACCACCACCCCCGAGCCACCAGGGGCAGCCTCCACCAGGCCCCCACTCATGTCTCCCACCACCTCCACCCCCCAGCCACCAGGGGCAGCCTCCACCAGGCCCCCACTCATGTCTCCCACCCACCCCCACGCCCCAGCCACCATGGGCACCCTCCACGAGGCCCCCACTCATGTCTCCCACCACCCCAACCCCCCAGCAGTGCAGGGGCACCCTCCACCAGGCCCCCACTCATGTCTCGACCCCCCCACCCCCCAGCAGTGCAGGGGCAGCACCACCAGGCCCCCACTCATGTCCCCCTGCACCCCCACCCCCCAGCATCCAGGGGCAGCCTCCACCAGGCCCCCACTCATGTCTCCCACCCCCCCTCCCCCCAGCATCCAGGGGCAGCCCCCACCAGGCTCCCACCCATGTCTCCCACCACCCCCACCCCCCAGCAACCATGGGCAGCCCCCACCAGGCCCCCACTCATGTCTCCCACCACCCCCACCCCCCAGCCACCATGGGCAGCCCCCACCAGGCCCCCACTCATGTCTCCCACCACCCCCACCCCCCAGCAGTGCAGGGGCAGCCTCCACCAGGCCCCCACTCATGTCCCCCACCACCCCCACCCCCCAGCAGTGCAGGGGCAGCCTCCACCAGGCCCCCACTCATGTCTCCCACCACCCCAACCCCCCAGCCAGCAGGGGCACCCTCCACCAGGCCCCCACCCATGTCTCCCACCCCCCCCACCCCCCAGCATCCAGGGGCAGCCCCCACCAGGCTCCCACCCATGTCTCCCACCACCCCCACCCCCCAGCAACCATGGGCAGCCCCCACCAGGCCCCCACTCATGTCTCCCACCACCCCACCCCCCAGCCACCATGGGCAGCCCCCACCAGGCCCCCACTCATGTCTCCCACCACCCCCACCCCCCAGCAGTGCAGGGGCAGCCTCCACCAGGCCCCCACTCATGTCTCCCACCACCCCCACCCCCCAGCCACCAGGGGCAGCCTCCACCAGGCCCCCACTCATGTCTCCCACCACCCCCACCCCCCAGCCACCATGGGCAGCCCCCACCAGGCCCCCACTCATGTCTCCCACCACCCCCACCCCCCAGCAGTGCAGGGGCAGCCTCCACCAGGCCCCCACTCATGTCTCCCACCACCCCCACCCCCCAGCCACCATGGGCCGCCCCCACCAGGCTGCCAATCATGTCTCCCACCACCCCCACCCCCCAGCCAGCAGGGGCACCCTCCACCAGGCCCCCACTCATGTCTCCCACCACCCCCACCCCCCAGCCAGCAGGGGCACCCTCCACCAGGCCCCCACTCATGTCTCCCACCCCCCAGCATCCAGGGGCACCCTCCACCAGGCCCCCACTCATGTCACCCACCACCCCCACCCCCCCAGCAGTGCAGGGGCACCCTCCACCAGGCCCCCACTCATGTCTCCCACCACCCCCACCCCCCAGCAGTGCAGGGGCACCCTCCACCAGGCCCCCACTCATGCCTCCCACCCCCCCACACCCCAGCATCCAGGGGCAGCCTCCACCAGGCCCCCACTCATGTCTCCCACCCACCCCCACCCCCCAGCAAAGCAGGGGCACCCTCCACCAGGCCCCCACTCATGTCTCCCACCACCCCCACCCCCCAGCAGTGCAGGGGCAGCCTCCACCAGGCCCCCACCCATGTCCCCTATCACCCCCACCCCCCAGCAGTGCAGGGGCACCCTCCACCAGGCCCCCACTCATGTCTCCCACCACCCCCACCCCCCAGCCACCAGGGGCAGCCTCCACCAGGCCCCGACTCATGTCTCCCACCACCCCCACCCCCCAGCAGTGCAGGGGCAGCCTCCACCAGGCCCCCACCCATGTCCCCTATCACCCCCACCCCCCAGCAGTGCAGGGGCACCCTCCACCAGGCCCCCACTCATGTCTCACACCACCCCCACCCCCCAGCAGTGCAGGGGCAGCCTCCACCAGGCCCCCACTCATGTCTCCCACCACCCCCACCCCCCAGCAGTGCAGGGGCACCCTCCACCAGGCCCCCACCCATGTCCCCTGTCACCACCACCCCCCAGCCACCAGGGGCAGCCTCCACCAGGCCCCCACTCATGTCTCCCACCACCCCCACCCCCCAGCCACCAGGGGCAGCCTCCACCAGGCCCCCACTCATGTCTCCCACCACCCCCACCCCCCAGCAGTGCAGGGGCACCCTCCACCAGGCCCCCACTCATGTCTCCCACCACCCCCGCCCCCCAGCAGTGCAGGGGCAGGCTCCACCAGGCCCCCACTCATGTCTCCCACTATCCCCACCCCCCAGCCACCAGGGGCAGCCTCCACCAGGCCCCCACTCATGTCTCCCACCACCCCCACCCCCCAGCCACCAGGGGCAGCCTCCACCAGGCCCCCACTCATGTCTCCCACCACCCCCACCCCCCAGCCACCAGGGGCAGCCTCCACCAGGCCCCCACTCATGTCCCCTATCACCACCCCCCCCAGCAGTGCAGGGGCACCCTCCACCAGGCCCCCACTCATGTCTCCCACCACCCCCACCCCCCAGCCACGAGGGGCAGCCTCCACCAGGCCCCCACTCATGTCTCCCACCACCCCCACCCCCCAGCAGTGCAGGGGCACCCTCCACCAGGCCCCCACCCATGTCCCCTATCACCACCACCCCCCAGCCACCAGGGGCAGCCCTCCACCAGGCCCCCACTCATGTCTCCCACCACCCCCACCCCCCAGCCACCAGGGGCAGCCTCCACCAGGCCCCCACTCATGTCTCCCACCCACCCCCACCCCCCAGCCACCATGGGCACCCTCCACCAGGCCCCCACTCATGTCTCCCACCACCCCAACCCCCCAGCAGTGCAGGGGCACCCTCCACCAGGCCCCCACTCATGTCTCCCACCCCCAGCAGTGCAGGGGCAGCACCACCAGGCCCCCACTCATGTCCCCCTGCACCCCCACCCCCCAGCATCCAGGGGCAGCCTCCACCAGGCCCCAACCCATGCCTCCCACCACCCCCATCCCCCAGCAACCATGGGCAGCCCCCACCAGGCCCCCACTCATGTCTCCCACCACCCCCACCCCCCAGCCACCATGGGCAGCCCCCACCAGGCCCCCACTCATGTCTCCCACCACCCCCACCCCCCAGCAATGCAGGGGCAGCCTCCACCAGGCCCCCACTCATGTCCCCCACCACCCCCACCCCCCAGCAGTGCAGGGGCAGCCTCCACCAGGCCCCCACTCATGTCTCCCACCACCCCCACCCCCCAGCCAGCAGGGGCACCGTCCACCAGGCCCCCACCCATGTCTCCCACCCCCCCACCCCCAGCATCCAGGGGCAGCCCCCACCAGGCTCCCACCCATGTCTCCCACCACCCCCACCCCCCAGCAACTATGGGCAGCCCCCACCAGGCCCCCACTCATGTCTCCCACCACCCCCACCCCCCAGCCACCATGGGCAGCCCCCACCAGGCCCCCACTCATGTCTCCCACCACCCCCACCCCCCAGCAGTGCAGGGGCAGCCTCCACCAAGCCCCCACTCATGTCTCCCCACCACCCCCACCCCCCAGCCCCAGGGGCAGCCTCCACCAGGCCCCCACTCATGTCTCCCACCACCCCCCAGCCACCATGGGCAGCCCCCACCAGGCCCCCACTCATGTCTCCACCACCCCCACCCCCCCAGCAGTGCAGGGGCAGCCTCCACCAGGCCCCCACTCATGTCTCCCACCACCCCCACCCCCCAGCCACCATGGGCAGCCCCCACCAGGCTGCCAATCATGTCTCCCACCACCCCCACCCCCCAGCCAGCAGGGGCACCCTCCACCAGGCCCCCACTCATGTCTCCCACCACCCCCACCCCCCAGCCAGCAGGGGCACCCTCCACCAGGCCCCACTCATGTCTCCCACCCCCCCCACCCCCCAGCATCCCAGGGCACCCTCCACCAGGCCCCCACTCATGTCTCCCACCACCCCCACCCCCCAGCAGTGCAGGGGCACCCTCCACCAGGCCCCCACTCATGTCTCCCACCACCCCCACCCCCCAGCCATCAGGGGCACCCTCCACCAGGCCCCCACTCATGTCTCCCACCACCCCCACCCCCCAGCCAGCAGGGGCACCCTCCACCAGGCCCCCACTCATGTCTCCCACCCCCCCACCCCCCAGCATCCAGGGGCACCCTCCACCAGGCCCCCACTCATGTCTCCCACCACCCCCACCCCCCAGCAGTGCAGGGGCACCCTCCACCAGGCCCCCACTCATGTCTCCCACCACCCCCACCCCCCAGCCAGCAGGGGCACCCTCCACCAGGCCCCCACTCATGTCTCCCACCCCCCCACCCCCCAGCATCCAGGGGCACCCTCCACCAGGCCCCCACTCATGTCTCCCACCCCCCCACCCCCAGCATCCAGGGGCACCCTCCACCAGGCCCCCACTCATGTCTCCCACCCCCCAGCATCCAGGGGCAGCCTCCACCAGGCCCCCACTCATGTCTCCCACCCCCCCCCACCCTCCAGCATCCAGGTGCAGCCCCCACCAGGCTCCCATCCATTTCTCCCACCACCCCCACCCCCCAGCCAACCATGGGCAGCCCCCACCAGGCCCCCACTCATGTCTCCCACCACCCCCACCCCCCAGCCACCATGGGCAGCCCCCACCAGGCCCCACACATGTCTCCCACCACCCCCACCCCCCAGCAGTGCAGGGGCAGCCTCCACCAGGCCCCCACTCATGTCCCCCACCACCCCCACCCCCCAGCAGTGCAGGGGCAGCCTCCACCAGGCCCCCACTCATGTCTCCCACCACCCCCACCCCCCAGCCAGCAGGGGCACCGTCCACCAGGCCCCCACCCATGTCTCCCACCCCCCCCAACCCCAGCATCCAGGGCAGCCCCCACCAGGCTCCCACCCATGTCTCCCACCACCCCCACCCCCCAGCAACCATGGGCAGCCCCCACCAGGCCCCCACTCATGTCTCCCACCACCCCCACCCCCAGCCACCATGGGCAGCCCCACCAGGCCCCTACTCATGTCTCCCACCACCCCCACCCCCCAGCAGTGCAGGGGCAGCCTCCACCAGGCCCCCACTCATGTCTCCCACCACCCCCACCCCCCAGCCACCAGGGGCAGCCTCCACCAGGCCCCCACTCATGTCTCCCACCACCCCCACCCCCCAGCCACCATGGGCAGCCCCCACCAGCCCCCCACTCATGTCTCCCACCACCCCCACCCCCCAGCAGTGCAGGGGCAGCCTCCACCAGGCCCCCACTCATGTCTCCCACCACCCCCACCCCCCAGCCACCATGGGCAGCCCCCACCAGGCTGCCAATCATGTCTCCCACCACCCCCACCCCCCAGCCAGCAGGGGCACCCTCCACCAGGCCCCCACTCATGTCTCCCACCACCCCCACCCCCCAGCCAGCAGGGGCACCCTCCACCAGGCCCCCACTCATGTCTCCCACCCCCCCACCCCCCAGCATCCAGGGGCACCCTCCACCAGGCCCCCACTCATGTCTCCCACCACCCCCACCCCCCAGCAGTGCAGGGGCAACCCTCCACCAGGCCCCCACTCATGTCTCCCACCACCCCCACCCCCAGCAGTGCAGGGGCACCCTCCACCAGGCCCCCACTCATGTCTCCCACCCCCCACCCCCCAGCATCCCGGGGCAGCCTCCACCAGGCCCCCACTCATGTCTCCCACCCACCCCCACCCCCCAGCCACCATGGGCACCCTCCACCAGGCCCCCACTCAAGTCTCCCACCACCCCCACCCCCCAGCAGTGCAGGGGCACCCTCCACCAGGCCCCCACTCATGTCTCCCACCACCTCCACCCCCCAGCAGTGCAGGGGCAGCCTCCACCAGGCCCCACCCATGTCCCCTATCACCCCCACCCCCCAGCAGTGCAGGGGCACCCTCCACCAGGCCCCCACTCATGTCTCCCCACCACCCCCCCCCCCCAGCCACGAGGGGCAGCCTCCACCAGGCCCCGAATCATGTCTCCCACCACCCCCACCCCCCAGCAGTGCAGGGGCAGCCTCCACCAGGCCCCCACTCATGTCTCCCACCACCCCCACCCCCCAGCAGTGCAGGGGCACCCTCCACCAGGCCCCCACCCATGTCCCCTGTCACCACCACCCCCCAGCCACCAGGGGCAGCCTCCACCAGGCCCCCACTAATGTCTCCCACCACCCCCACCCCCCAGCCACCAGGGGCAGCCTCCACCAGGCCCCCACTCATGTCTCCCACCCCACCCCCACCCCCCAGCCACCATGGGCACCCTCCACCAGGCCCCCACTCATGTCTCCCACCACCCCCACCCCCCAGCACTGCAGGGGCACCCTCCACCAGGCCCCCACTCATGTCTCCTACCCCTCCACCCCCCAGCAGTGCAGGGGCAGCACCACCAGGCCCCCACTCATGTCCCCCTGCACCCCCATCCCCCAGCATCCAGGGGCAGCCTCCACCAGGCCCCCACTCATGTCCTCCCACCCCCCCACCCCCCAGCATCCAGGGGCAGCCCCCACCAGGCTTCCACCCATGTCTCCCACCACCCCCACCCCCCAGCAACCATGGGCAGCCCCCACCAGGCCCCCACTCATGTCTCCCACCACCCCCACCCCCCAGCCACCATGGGCAGCCCCCACCAGGCCCCCACTCATGTCTCCCACCACCCCCACCCCCCAGCAGTGCAGGGGCAGCCTCCACCAGGCCCCCACCCATGTCTCCCACCCCCCCACCCCCCAGCATCCAGGGGCAGCCCCCACCAGGCTCCCACCCATGTCTCCCACCACCCCCACCCCCCAGCAACCATGGGCAGCCCCCACCAGGCCCCACTCATGTCTCCCACCACCCCCACCCCCCAGCCACCATGGGCAGCCCCCACCAGGCCCCCCACTCATGTCTCCCACCACCCCCACCCCCCAGCAGTGCAGGGGCAGCCTCCACCAGGCCCCCACTCATGTCCCCTATCACCCCCACCCCCCAGCAGTGTAGGGGCACCCTCCACCAGGCCCCCACTCATGTCTCACACCACCCCCACCCCCCAGCCACCAGGGGCAGCCTCCACCAGGCTCCACTCATGTCTCCCACCACCCCCACCCCCCAGCAGTGCAGGGGCAGCCTCTCCCCTATCACCCCCACCCCCCAGCAGTGCAGGGGCACCCTCCACCAGGCCCCCACTCATGTCTCACACCACCCCCACCCTCCAGCAGTGCAGGGCAGCCTCCACCAGGCCCCCACTCATGTCTCCCACCACCCCCACCCCCCAGCAGTGCAGGGGCACCCTCCACCAGGCCCCCACCCATGTCCCCTGTCACCACCACCCCCCAGCCACCAGGGCAGCCTCCACCAGGCCCCCACTCATGTCTCCCACCACCCCCACCCCCCAGCCACCAGGGGCAGCCTCCACCAGGCCCCCACACATTGTCTCCCACCCACCCCCACCCCCCAGCCACCATGGGCACCCTCCACCAGGCCCCCACTCATGTCTCCCACCACCCCCACCCCCAGCAGTGCAGGGGCACCCTCCACCAGGCCCCCACTCATGTCTGCCGCCCACCCACCCCCCAGCAGTGTAGGGGCAGCACCACCAGGCCCCCACTCATGTCCCCCTGCACCCCCACCCCCCAGCATCCAGGGGCAGCCTCCACCAGGCCCCCACTCATGTCTCCCACCCCCACCCCACCCCCCTGAAGTGCAGGAGCAGCCTCCACCAGGCCCCCACCCATGTCCCCTATCACCCCTACCCCCCAGCAGTGCAGGGGCACCCTCCACCAGGCCCCCACTCATGTCTCCCACCACCTCCACCCCCGAGCCACCAGGGGCAGCCCCCATCAGGCCCCCACTCATGTCTCCCACCACCCCCACCCCCAGCAGTGCATGGGCAGCCTCCACCAGCCCCCACCCATGTCCCCTATCACCACCACCCCCCAGCATCCAGGGGCAGCCTCCACCAGGCCCCCACTCATGTCTCCCACCCACCCCCACCCCCCAGAAGTGCAGGAGCAGCCTCCACCAGGCCCCCACCCATGTCCCCTAACACGCCCACCCCCCAGCAGTGCAGGGGCACCCTCCACCAGGCCCCCACTCATGTCTCCCACCACCCCACCCCCCAGCCACCAGGGGCAGCCTCCACCAGGCCCCCACTCATGTCTCCCACCACCCCCACCCCCCAGCAGTGCATGGGCAGCCTCCACCAGGCCCCCCACCCATGTCCCCTATCACCACCACCCCCAGCATCCAGGGGCAGCCTCCACCAGGCCCCCACTCATGTCTCCCACCCACCCCCACCCCCAGAAGTGCAGGAGCAACCTCCACCAGGCCCCCACCCATGTCCCCTATCACCCCCACCCCCCAGCAGTGCAGGGGCGCCCTCCACCAGGCCCCCACTCATGTCTCCCACCACCCCCACCCCCCAGCCACCAGGGGCAGCCTCCACCAGGCCCCCACTCATGTCTCCCACCACCCCCACCCCCCAGCAGTGCATGGGCAGCCTCCACCAGGCCCCCACCCATGTCCCCTATCACCACCACCCCCCAGCAGTGCAGGGGCACCCTCCACCAGGCCCCCATTCATGTCTCCCACCACCCCCACCCCCCAGCAACCATGGACAGCCCCCACCAGGCCCCCACCCATGTCCCCTATCACCCCCACCCCCCAGCAGTGCAGGGGCACCCTCCACCAGGCCCCCACTCATGTCTCCCACCACCCCCACCCCCCAGCAGTACAGGGGCAGCCTCCACCAGGCCCCCACTCATGTCTCCCACCACCCCCACCCCCCAGCAGTGCATGGGCAGCCTCCACCAGGCCCCCACCCATGTCCCCTATCACCACCACCCCCAGCAGTGCAGGGGCACCCTCCACCAGGCCCCCACTCATGTCTCCCACCACCCCCACCCCCCAGCCACCAGGGGCAGCCTCCACCAGGCCCCCACTCATGTCTCCCACCACCCCCACCCCCCAGCAACCATGGGCAGCCCCCAGCAGGCTCCCACCCATGTCTTCCACCACCCCCACCCCCCAGCAGTGCAGGGGCACCCTCCACCAGGCCCCCACTCATGTCTCCCACCACCCCCATCTCCCCCAGCCACCAGGGGCAGCCTCCACCAGGCCCCCACTCATGTCTCCCACCACCCCCACCCCCCAGCAACCATGGGCAGCCCCCACCAGGCTCCCACCCATGTCTCCCACCATCCCCACCCCCCAGCAGTGCAGGGGCACCCTCCACCAGGCCCCCACTCATGTCTCCCACCACCCCCACCCCCCAACAGTGCAGGGGCACCCTCCACCAGGCCCCCACTCATGTCTCCCACCACCCCCACCCCCCAGCAGTGCAGGGGCAGCCTCCACCAGGCCCCCACCCATGTCCCCTATCACCCCCCAGCAGTGCAGGGGCACCCTCCAGCAGGCCCCCACTCATGTCTCCCACCACCCCCACCCCCCAGCCACCAGGGGCAGCCTCCACCAGGCCCCCACTCATGTCTCCCACCCCCCCACCCCCCCAGCATCCAGGGGCAGCCTCCACCAGGCCCCACCAATGTCCCCTATCACCCCCACCCCCCAGCAGTGCAGGGGCACCCTTTACCAGGCCCCCATTCAATTCTCCCACCACCCCCAGCCACCATGGGCAGCCTCCACCAGGCCCCCACTCATGTCTCCCACCAACCCACCCCCAGCAGTGCAGGGGCAGCCTCCACCAGTCCCCCACCCATGTCCCCTATCACCACCACCCCCCAGCAGTGCAGGGGCACCCTCCACCAGGCCCCCACTCATGTCTCCCACCACCCCCACCCCCCAGCAACCATGGGCATCCCCCACCAGGCTCCCACCCATGTCTCCCACCACCCCCCACCCCCCAGCAGTGCAGGGGCAGCCTCCACCAGGCCCCCACTCATGTCTCCCACCACCCCCACCCCCCAGCAGTGCAGGGGCACCCTCCACCAGGCCCCCACTCATGTCTCCCACCACCCCCACCCCCAGCCACCATGGCCAGCCCCCACCAGGCCCCCACTCATGTCTCCCACCACCCCCACCGCCCAGCAGTGCAGGGGTAGCCTCCACCAGGCCCCCACTCATGTCTTCCACCACCCCCACCCCCCAGCCACCAGGGGCAGCCTCCACCAGGCCCCCACTCATGTCTCCCCACCACCCCCACCCCCCAGCAGTGCAGGGGCACCCTCCACCAGGCCCCCACCCATGTCCCCTGTCACCACCACCCCCAAGCCACCAGGGGCAGCCTCCACCAGGCCCCCACTCATGTCTCCCACCACCCCCACCCCCCAGCCACCAGGGGCAGCCTCCACCAGGCCCCCACTCATGTCTCCCACCACCCCCACCCCCAGCCACCAGGGGCAGCCTCCACCAGGCCCCCACTCATGTCCCCTATCACCACCCCCCCCCAGCAGTGCAGGGGCACCCTCCACCAGGCCCCCACTCATGTCTCCCACCACCCCCACCCCCCAGCCACGAGGGGCAGCCTCCACCAGGCCCCCACTCATGTCTCCCACCACCCCCACCCCCCAGCAGTGCAGGGGCACCCTCCACCAGGCCCCCACCCATGTCCCCTATCACCACCACCCCCCAGCCCACCAGGGGCAGCCTCCACCAGGCCCCCACTCATGTCTCCCACCACCCCCACCCCCCAGCCACCGGGGGCAGCCTCCACCAGGCCCCCACTCATGTCTCCCACCCACCCCCCACCCCCCCAGCCACCATGGGCACCCTCCACCAGGCCCCCACTCATGTCTCCCACCACCCCAACCCCCCAGCAGTGCAGGGGCACCCTCCACCAG